>NW_006780523.1:1499213-1521188 GCF_000442215.2 Lipotes vexillifer
ACGCTCTTCAGCGTGGTGGAAATTTTAAAAATAAATTAAAATTAGATGTTTTTCTCCCTTTATTTTCTTTTCTTTATTTTTTAATTTATTTATTTTTGGCTGCTTTGGGTCTTCGTTGCTGAGCGTGGGCTTCTCTTTGTGGTGGCTTCTCTTGTTGCAGTGGCTTCTCGTCGCGGAGCACGGGCTCTAGGCGCGTGGGCTTCAGCAGTTGTGGCTCTTGGGTTCTAGAACGTGGGCTCAGTAGTTGTGGCACATGGGCTTACTTGCTCCGTGGCACGTGGGATCTTCCCGGACCAGGGCTTGGCAAACCCACGTTCTCTGCATGGGCAGGCAGATTCTTAGCCACTGCGCCTCCCTTTATTTTCTCCTTTGCTTTGTTTTTATTCCAACAGATATCAAATTCTGCTTTTTTGTCTCCAGGGGAGGAATATGGTTGAGCACAAAGTAGAAGTAACTGTCCAGAAAATTTCCTCTTTGGCTTTTGTTTCCCCAAAGATTAATAAGCCCATTGAGGAGACTACGCCATGCATCTAATAGGGAGAGTAGAGAAAAAGAGTGCTTCTGGGGGAGCCATTTCCCTCTGACTAAAGAGAAATTCCCCTGAAATGAAAAGGGGAAAGAGGTCTTCGGGTCTCATGAATGATGAGCCTGGGACTCTGTTTTGTGACTGTGCCTTGGGGAGAAGGCAAGGTTTTAAAGAGAAGTAGCTCTAGGGTTCTGATGTTTGTTAGTTATTGATCCTTTGCCCCAACCATGACACGTAAGCAGCAGAGTCAGTGCACTTGAAAGGAACACATGCCCTGGAACAGTGTGCTTCCTGATCAATGACTGATGACCAGAGGTTATGTCCCAAGGCTGTGTGGCTGCAGAATTCCCTATATAGTTTGGTGCTGCTCTGGGGAAGGAGCCTCAAAAGTGACTTTAGTTGAAATTCCCACCTGTGCAACAGGTCAAAGGCTTCAAGTCAAAATTCATTTTAAAAACTAAGGAAATATTGGCTCTCTTGTAGACCAGGGTTTATGCACTTTAAATGTTATCCATTACACTGGACTTTTAGCTCCACGTATTCAGTGTAGTTTACAGTAAACTCACTAGCTACCTAAGAAATCTTCTCTTCGTATTGCAAGACCCAGTTCAAATGGCTATACCTTTAAGTTCCCAAGCAGAATTAACTGCAACCTTATCTTTTTTTCTTATGGTGTGTTAAATGGGTATATACCTCCATGAAAGCTCCATTATAGTTACACATTGTTCTTCCTTATTATAGATGAGCATTAAAAGAGTAGGTTCTATGTAATACTAAGTTCTGTATCCTCATGACCTACCCCCGTAACTGGAGCATACTTTGTGCTCAGTAAAGATTTTTCAAATTATATTATTATCTTTGTTATTCTTTCATTTCTTATTTATAAAAATTTAGCTCCATTGATTAGTTGTGCAAAGACTATGAATTACAAGCTACTTGACATGAGAGACATGTTCTTCCATAAAACATTTTTCTTTTGAGACTCTGTAATGCTTTCAACTGAAATATCAGTGATCATTTGCATAGTATGCCAAAGGCTTCAGATAAAAGATAAATAAAATATTTAGTGACATAATTTCCAGGGGATAATATTTACCCTATGTTAAGAAATCTACGGAGGTCTTGGCAGTGATAAAGAAAAAAGCTAAACCCAAAACTCTCCATCCAGATGAGGAAAGCATAACAAGGACAAATTTGAGCATGATTTAGTTAATGCATGAGATAAAATTTCTTTTGGTGTATATAAGCAGTGGGACTAGACAGTTGGAAAGAGAAATTAAATATATCCTTGGGGCTAGAAATGGATCTGGGACAGTAGCTTCTAAATCAACTGCTAGAAGAAAGACCAAGGGTAAGTAGCAGGTCAAGAGACAATGTTATTGGCAAAATTTTAGCATTGTTGTAGGCCAAAAAAAGGTCGATATCTTAAGAAGTGTGGTTTTCCAGCAAGACCTAGAGGTTAGCAGCAAATAAAATCTGGAAGCAGGACTCTTGGTAGAACTGTAGTTCTTGGGAAGGATGGATAATATGTACCATCTGTCCAAAGCACTCTTGTCTTCTGTCAACACAATCTATGGTTTATCCAAAAGCCAGCGTGCTATTTCTTTTTTTAAAAAATAAATTTATTTATTTTGGGCTGTGTTGGGTCTTTGTTGCTGCATGTGGGCTTTCTCTAGTTGTGGCGAGCGGGGGCTACTCTTCATTGCGGTGCACTGTCTTCTCATTGCCGTGGCTTCTCTTGTTGGAGAGCACAGGCTCTATGTGCGTGGGCTCAGTAGTTGTGGCTTGTGGGCTCTAGAGCGCAGGCTCAGTAGTTGTGGCGCATGGGCTTAGTTGCTCTGTGGCATGTGGGATCTTCCCGGATCAGGGCTCGAACCCATGTCCCCTGCATTGGTAGGTGGGTTCTTATCCACTGCACCACCAGGGATACCCCAGCGTGCTATTTCTAAAGGGCAACTCCGGTCCTGTCACCCCGGACCTCCTGCCTAAAATCCTTTAATGATCCCCTGTTGTCTAAAAGATAAAGTCTAAGCTTCTTAACATGGCACACAAGACTCTTCATTAATTGACCTCTGCTTATCACCTTTCCAGCATCACTGCCATTTCCTGCCCCATACTTTATACTCCACTCACAGAGAACTACTGTAAGTTCTTTGATATCAAAATGCTTTGGGTTCAAGTGATTGAAATTGAATTCAAACTGGCTTCAGTAAAAAGAAGAATTTGTTGACTCCAAAATTTAAGAGGATCAGACATCCAGTCCTTGGAGAGGGTAGGGATGCTGCTATATGCCTGACCAACTCTTGGTACTTAAGACATGAACACCACCAGAGCTCTTTTGCACCTCTCTTAACTTTGCTTTTGTCTATTTATTAAATCCATTCTCTCTTAACGCTAGTTGTAGGGGATTGAATAGTGTCCCCTTTTCCCCCCAAATTCATGTCCACCCAGAAGCTCAGAATGTGACCTTATTTAGAACTAGTGTCTTTGCTGACATGATTAAGATGAAACCATACTGGATGAGCGTGGGCCCTAACTCCAGTAACCAGTGTCCTTCTAAGAAGAGGAGAGGATGCACAGATGTCCACAGAGGAGAAGGCCATGTGAAGATGGAGGCAGAGATTGAAGTGATGCTGCCACAAGCCAGGAACACCAAGGTTTGCTGGAAGCCACCAGAAGCTAGAAGAAGCAAGGAAAGAGTCTTTCCTACAGCCTGCAGAAGGAGCATAGCCCTGCTGACACCTTGATTATGGACTTCTGACCTCCAGAACTGTGAGAGGATAAATTTCTGTGATTTGAAGCCACTGGTTTGTGGTAATTAGCTTTCCCTGGGCAACTAATACACAAACAAACCTATTTAATGCTGCAACATTACCACATTCCCTTGACTCTGCTTTTCCCATACTGCTTTCTTTTCCTATTACTTATGACCTACTGATTTTTTTCACTGAAGTGTAGTTGTTTTACAATCTTGTATTAATTTCTGCTCTACAGCAAAGTGATTCAGTTATATATATATTTTCATATTCTTTTCCATTATGGTTTATCACAGGATATTGAATATAGTTCCCTGTGCTATACAGTAGGACCTTGTTGTTTATCCATTCTTTATATAATAGTTTGCATCTGCTAACCCAAAACTCCCAATCCATCCTTCCCCCAACCCCCTGGGAAGCACAAGACTATTCTCTATGTCTGTGAGTCTGTTTCTGCTTCGTAGTTTCATTTGTGTTATATTTTATTTTATTTTTTTGCGGTATGTGGGCCTCTCACTGTTGTGGCCTTTCCCGTTGCGGAGCACAGGCTCCGGACACGCAGGCTCAGCGGCCATGGCTCACGGGCCCAGCCGCTCCGCAGCATGTGGGATCTTCCCGGACTGGGGCACGAACCCGTGTCCCCTGCATCGGCAGGCCGACTCTCAACCACTGCGCCATCAGGGAAGCCTTGTGTTATATTTTAGATTCCACATATAAGTGATATCACAGGGTATTTGTCTTTCTCTTTCTGACTTACTTCACTTAGTATGATCATCTCTAAGTCCATCCATGTTACTGCAAATGATATTATTTCATTCTTTTTTATGGCTGAGTAGTATTCCAAGGTATATATATATATATATACCACATCTTCTTTATCCATTCATCCATCGATGGGCATTAGACTGTTTCCATGTCTTGGCTACTGTGAATAGTGCTGCTATGAACATAGGGGTGCATGTATCTTTTGGAATTGTAGTTTTGTCTGGATATATGCCCAGGAGTGGGATTGCTGAATCATATGGCAACTCAGTTTTTAGTTTTTTGAGGAACCTCCATCCTGCTTTCCATAGTGGCTGCACCAACTTACATTTATACCAGCAGTGTAGGAATCCACACCCTCTCCAGCATTTGTTATTTGTAGACTTTTCAATGATGGCCATTCTGACCGGTGTGACGTGATACCTCATTGTAGTTTTTTTTTTTTTAACATCTTTATTGGGGTATAATTGCTTTACAGTGGTGTGTTAGTTTCTGCTTTATAACAAAGTGAATCAGTTATACATATACATATGTTCCCATATCTCTTCCCTCTTGCGTCTCCCTCCCTCCCACCCCTCCAGGCGGTCACAAAGCACCGAGCCGATATCCCGGTGCCATGCGGCTGCTTCCCACTAGCTATCTACCTTACGTTTGTTAGTGTATATATGTCCACGCCTCTCTCTCGCCCTGTCACAGCTCACCCTTCCCCCTCCCCATATCCTCAAGTCCGTTCTCCAGTAGGTCTGTGTCTTTATTCCTGTCTTACCCCTAGGTTCTTCATGACATTTTTTTTTCTTAAATTCCATATATATGTGTTAGCATACGGTATTTGTCCTTGTCTTTCTGACTTACTTCACTCTGTATGACAGACTCTAGGTCTATCCACCTCATTACAAATAGCTCAATTTCGTTTCTTTTTATGGCTGAGTAATATTCCATTGTATAGATGCGCCACATCTTCTTTATCCATTCATCCGATGATGGGCACTTAGGTTTTTTCCATCTCTGGGCTATTGTAAATAGAGCTGCAGTGAACATTTTGGTACATGACTCTTTTTGAACTATGGTTTTCTCAGGGTATATGCCCAGTAGTGGGATTGCTGGATCATATGGTAGTTATATTTGTAGTTTTTTAAGGAACCTCCATACTGTTCTCCATAGTGGCTGAACCAATTCACATTCCCACCAGCAGTGCAAGAGTGTTCCCTTTTCTCCACACCCTCTCCAGCATTTATTGTTTCTAGATTTTTTGATGATGGCCATTCTGACTGGTGTGAGATGATATCTCATTGTAGTTTTGATTTGCATTTCTCTAATGATTAATGATGTTGAGCATTCTTTCATGTGTTTGTTGGCAGTCTGTATATCTTCTTTGGAGAAATGTCTATTTAGGTCTTCTGCCCATTTTTGGATTGGGTTGTTTATTTTTTTGTTATTGAGCTGCATGAGCTGCCTGTAAATTTTAGAGATTAATCCTTTGTCAGTTGATTCATTTGCAAATATTTTCTCCCATTCTGAGGGCTGTCTTTTGGTCTTGTTTATGGTTTCCTTTGCTGTGCAAAAGCTTTGAAGTTTCATTAGGTCCCATTTGTTTATTTTTGTTTTTATCTCCATTACTCTAGGAGATGGGTCAAGAAGGATCTTGCTGTGATTTATGTCATAGAGTGTTCTGCCTATGTTTTCCTCTAAGAGTTTGATAGTTTCTGGCCTTACATTTAGGTCTTTAATCCATTTTGAGCTTATTTTTGTGTATGGTGTTAGGGAGTGATCTAATCTCATACTTTTACATGTACCTATCCAATTTTCCCAGCACCACTTATTGAAGAGGCTGTCCTTTCTCCACTGTATATTCCTGCCACCTTTATCAAAGATAAGGTGACCATATGTGCATGGGTTTATCTCTGGGCTTTCTATCCTATTCCATTGATCTATCTTTCTGTTTTTGTGCCAGTACCATACTGTCTTGATTACTGTAGCTTTGTAGTATAGTCTGAAGTCAGGCAGCCTGATTCCTCCAGCTCCATTTTTTGTTCTCAAGATTGCTTTGGCTATTCGGGGTCTTTTGTGTTTCCGTACAAATTGTGAAATTTTTTGTTCTAGTTCTGTGAAAAATGCCATTGGTAGTTTGATAGGGATTGCATTGAATCTGTAGATTGCTCTGGGTAGTAGAGTCATTTTCACAACGTTGATTCCTCCAGTCCAAGAACATGATATATCTCTCCATCTATTTGTATCATCTTTAATTTCTTTCATCAGTGTCTTATAATTTTCTGCATACAGGTCTTTTGTCTCCTTAGGTAGGTTTATTCCTAGATATTTTATTCTTTGTGTTGCAATGGTAAATGGGATTGTTTCCTTGATTTCACTTTCAGATTTTTCATCATTAGTGTATAGGAATGCCAGAGATTTCTGTGCATTAATTTTGTATCCTGCTACTTTACCAAATTCATTGAGTAGCTCTAGTAGTTTTCTGGTAGCATCTTTAGGATTCTCTATGTATAGGATCACGTTATCTGCAAACAGTGACAGCTTTACTTCTTCTTTTCCGATTTGGATTCCTTTTATTTCCTTTTCTTCTCTGATTGCTGTGGCTAAAACTTCCAGAACTATGTTGAATAAGAGTGGTGAGAGCGGGCAACCTTGTCTTGTTCCTGATCTTAGTGGAAATGCTTTCAGTTTTTCACCATTGAGGATGATGTTGGCTGTGGGCTTGTCATATATGGCCTTTATTATGTTGAGGAAAGTTCCCTCTATGCCTACTTTCTGCAGGGTTTTTATCATAAATGGGTGTTGAATTCTGTCAAAAGCTTTCTCTGCATCTATTGAGATGATCATATGGTTTTTCTCTTCCAATTTGTTAATATGGTGTATCACATTGATAGATTTGCCTATATTGAAGAATCCTTGCATTCCTGGAATAAACCCCACTTGATCATGGTGTGTGATCCTTTTAATGTGCTGTTGGATTCTGTTTGCTAGTATTTGGTTGAGGATTTTTGCGTCTCTGTTCATCAGTGATATTGGCCTGTAGTTTTCTTTCTTTGTGACATCTTTGTCTGGTTTTGGTATCAAGGTGATGGTGGCCTCGTAGAATGAGTTTGGGAGTGTTCCTCCCTCTGCTATATTTTGGAAGAGTTTGAGAAGGATAGGTGTTAGCTCTTCTCTAAATGTTTGATAGAATTCGCCTGTGAAGCCATCTGGTCCTGGGCTTTTGTTTGTTGGAAGATTTTTAATCACAGTGTCAATTTCAGTGCTTGTGATTGGTCTGTTCATATTTTCTATTTCTTCTGGATTCAGTCTTGGCAGGTTGTGCATTTCTAAGAATTTGTCCATTTCTTCCAGGTTGTCCATTTTATTGGCATGGAGTTGCTTGTAGTACTCTCTCATGATCCTTTGTATTTCTGCAGTGTCAGTTGTTCTCCTTTTTCATTTCTAATTCTATTGATTTGAGTCTTCTCCCTTTTTTTCTTGATGAGTCTGGCTAATGGTTTATCTATTTATCTTCTCAAAGAACCTCACTGTCGTTTTGATTTGCATTTCTCTAATAATTAGTGATGTGGAGCATCTTTTCATGTGCCTACCAACCATCTGTGTATCTTCTTTGGAGTTATGTCTGTTTAGGTCTTCTACCCATTTTTCGATTGTTTTTTTGTTGTTGAGCTGTATGAGCTGTTTGTATATTTTGGAAATTAAGCCCTTGTCAGTTGCATCATTTGCAAATATTTTCTCCCAGTCCGTAGGCTGTCTTTCGTTTTGTTTACGCTTTCCTTTGCTCTACAAAAGCTTGTAAGTTTGATTAGGTCCCATTTGTTTACTTTTGCTTTTATTTCTATTGCCTTGGGAGAATGACCTAAGGAAACACTGGTGCCATTTATATGACCTACTGATTTTTTTTTACTATAGGTCATCAATTCCAAGATGCAATGCTTTTTTTCACATTTTACCATCTCTGAAACTGTAATGCATTGTGCAAACAATGGCCTTTCATATTTACTTACCAATGATTTTTTGTTTCTTTTTTAGTGGTATATAAAAGAGTGGTATGCCTCACAACCAATGGCATCTTAGATGCAATGAAATACGGTTAATTTTATCAATTATTTATGTTGTTTATTGTCTGTATCCCTGAACCCCACCCAACCTACCCAGGTACTACATGAGAGCAAGGATCTTTGATTTGTTCACTGCTCTATCCTCAGCACCTAGACCAATGTCTGGACTAGAATAGGTACTGAATGCATGAATTGATAGTATATGCTCAGCAAGTATTTGGTGAACTGAAGTATATTCCTAGGCCTTGAGAAAACAGCCACTTGACCACCTCTTACTTTTGAGAGAACCCCTGGAAAAAGGTTGAACTCTTTTCTTTCTAATTATTCTGAACTTGCTCTTATTTTTTATACTGATAATGTTAGTAATAACTCGCAATTATTTAGCTCTTTGAAAGTTTAAACCTTTCTCATCATTGTCACCTTTGATAAAATTTGCCTGATTTGCAGGACTGTGAAGTTAATTATTTTCGTTTTAAAGATGTGTAAACTGAGGTTCAGAGGGCCAACGCATTTGTCTAAAGTCAACTGAATAGTAATCCATGGGCCACCAAGAATTTCCTCAGGCTCTTCTTCCTAGCCCAGAACTCTGCTTGGGGTCCTCCTCTCTGTAAATGCTATCTATAATTTATCACATATAAGACTTCAGGAACCCATGCAGATTTTCCTGATTTGCTGGGAATTTTTAGAAAATAAAAGAGAAATCAGAGGAACAGATGGCAGTGAGTTATATATAGCAACACATTCTAAAATGGCATAAGTAATCTACACTTCAAATATATATTAGTGGAGACAGATATGTTAATGAGATGTGGATATAGTTATGTACATATGTAGTGTGTATAATAGTAGTATAAATATATCAGAGAGATAGACACCTTGGTAAGGGTATTTCTGTATCCTTCCTGGGCGTTCATTCATTCACAAAAATTGAGATATATATTGGGTTTTAGATCTTCACCCTCGCTATGAAAAAAACATACTACTGTTGAGAGCAGTTCTCATTATTTTCAAATGTAGTATACAATGTATAGTAAAATATGCCAGGAATTCTTACAACGGATTTTAACGAAAAATTGAGTGGATGTGTAGAAAGCTGGCATGTAAAACCATAACACACAGTGATTATCACGCAAATCAAAATTGCTTTTGATTTTGGAGTGTAAATTTGAGTTATGTTGTATTCTGGGAGTCTACTTGGAAAGACACAGTGAGAGAGCCGGGAAACGACTTTGGGCTCACTCCTTGCCTGGGCACAGCTTTCTAACTCTGCTGGATTCTTCAGTTGCGTGCCTTTTCTAGGCACAATATCTAAGACGGTTGAGTATGCAGAGTTGCACTGGGCCACGGTTTGGTTGATATGATATTTTATCTCGTGTCAAAAGCAATGGGGTAAAAAAAAAAAAAAAAAGCAATGGGGTGTTTATTAATGCTTCACTAAGAAATGGTGAAGTAAGAGGGACAAAAACAAAGTTGATTAATACTATCCATAAGATCATTGGTAAGAAGTCCTCAGTCTCACATTGAGGGTTTCCACAGTACAGGCCCTGCCTACCCTCCCATTTCCATCACGTATTACCCCTCCTCCTAGCATAGGTCAAACTACACTAAATGTATTTTTCTTCAAATTTTTCTCATGGACAAGACTTTAATTACACCCTCTAGCTGCATGCTTATTGAGAAACTTACATGGCTTTCTTCTTCCTCTTCAAGTTAAAGTAACCTGGTGATTAGGGGCCCAGACAATGGAGTCAGACTAAACAGAGTTTAAATCATAGCTCTCTCACCTGTTTTCTGTGTAGACACATTACTAAATTTTTCTGACCATCGATTCCTTCATCTGTAAAATACAATAATGTAATATGTGTCTTATATAGTCAGAAGTACAGGAAATAATGCACATATAGCATATGGCACTAGGTTCTAAGAAATAACTATACATTTATGAATGTATGCATGTGTCTGTATATGTATGAGTATATATATTTAGATATATGTATATGTTCCAAAGGAATCAAGTGGTGTGAAGGCTTATCCAAGCTAGTTCAGGGTTCATGTAAAAGCACTTTTGGTTTGCCTATGACCTCACTCTTTTTCATGTTTTTAATTTTTTTTTTCTGTAAGTAAATGATCAGAATTGTAGCTTCCTGGGGCTGCTGTAACAAAGTTCACCGCTATGAACTGGGTGGCTTAAACAACAAAAATTTATCATTTCATGGTTTTGGAGTCTAGAAGTCTAAACTTGAGGTGTGAGCAGGGTTGCTTCCATCCAAGGGGGGGGGGGTAGGGAAGGATCTGGTTCAGGTCCCCCTCCTTGCCTTGTAGGTGGCTATCTTCTCCCTGTATCTTCACATCATCTTCCCTCTGTACATGTCTGTCTCTGTCCACAAATTTCCCTTTTTTTAAGAACACAGTCATATTGGATTAAGATCCACTCTAATGACTTCATTTTAACTTGATTACAATCTGCAAAGACCCTATTTTCTTTCCCAACAAGGCCACATTCAGAGGTACTGGGGATTAGGACTTGATCACCTTTTGGGAGGGACAAAATCCAACCCATTGCAAGAATTAAGACAGTGAAAATGGGGCTGGGGGCAAAAAAAGGACAGTGGGGTCCAGCACAACAGCTCTGAAGCCTAAACTCAGAAAGTCGTGGGGCCAGCCTGCCAGAGTGCTGCACTCGCATGTTGGATAGAGAGGAGCGGCCGACCGTAATTTGTGAAATACTCAAATGTCCCAGGTCATTTCTAACCTTTGAAGGAGTCTAGTTGTTCCTGTGTGTCTGTGTTAAATTAAAATCATTTCCATGCAATTATATAAAATTAGCCTTAATATATAAACTTTGAATGAGAAATTTCTCTAGGAAGTACAAGGCCCTGCTTTGGGGGTTAAATTATGATTCAATACAATTCAAATAAAGTGTTCTTACTTTCATAGAAATAATAATAATGCACATAAAGAAATTACTTTTGATTGTTCATTTGTCCTACATAAAAAGGTAGAAGATATGCATTTGCTTCAGAAACGGGGCTCATTGGGAAGCTACTTGCAAGGCTTCCATACCAGTGTATTTGGGGAGAAACTCAGAAAGATATTTTATTTTAATTAAGTCACAGCGTTAATATTTCTTCCTATTACTAGATCTGGTCTACTAGTCTGGAATGCTAAATAAGCCTTTAGGAAATGTGCCTACTGTATACAGAATGCGTCTAAGAGGATATGATCTTACAGCCCTGGATGTCCTTACATGTAGACACACTTCAACAGGGTTAATATTAATTACTATTCATTTAAGCTTGGTTGCTGACCCAACTTATATCCCAGGAGATGTTTCCCTCCAGTTAGGTAAGAGTGGTCAGATTTCTGGCTCTGAAATCCAGTATATTTAGCTTGTCATCTTCTTTCTTTCTCTGCCATATTGCTCTGTTCCACCCTACCATCTGCCACCCCACACCCCACCTTCAAAAAGTATGTCTCCATAAGTTCAGAAAAAAGAAAAGAATTAAGGAAAATATGCCCTGTCTTCCCCTTGCAAGGTCACATGTTTAAATGAAATATCCTGTTAAAAAGAAAAATGATACCGCTTATGTAATTAAAGCAAGCACAGTCCTCTGCTCTGGTTCCATCTATTTCCTCTTTAACAAATGTCAGCATCTTGGCTGAGTGTCTAAGTACCTGAGTCATAGTTCCCAATGTTTTATTGGCTATGTTATCTATAATCTCTCTCATCTCCAGATCAGATATACATGATAAATAAGTTTCATGTTATTTTCCTCTTGTAGGAGGGCCCGAGAATCTCTAGGACCCAGAGTTTGCTTTCTGAATGACAGTGTATATGGGCAGATACCTTTCGCATGTCACTTTCACCTGTTCCCTGACCTAGGTCCTTTTCTGTGTATTCTAATCACAAAATAATGTTACCTAATTTCTCAGCTAAACATTGTCCTGATCAATTATTTTTCTTTCATTCAGGACCAGGAGCTAACGGTAGCTATGGGTGAGAGTGAAAAGCGGTGCTCCACAAAATATGAAAATGCCCGAGAGTATCTGAGACATATGGGAGCAATTCTTCACTCTTACGTCAGCGTATATTTTACTAAACATTTACTATTTACAAAACACTGCGTGAGATACAGGCAGGCATAAAGCATAGTCCTTTCCTTCAAGGAACTGCAGATCAATAATGGAGTCCACGGGATATCAACAAATATAAGGCAGAATGCAGTAAATGCTATAATTAACATCCAAACAAACAATGTCCTGTAGGAATAATAATGCATTCTGATTATAGGGATAGCTTCTAAGGTGTATGATATTTGACTTGATTTCAGAGAGCTGCATAGGATTCTGATAAATCTTTGATAAAGAACCCACCAGGCTGAATGCTGTCATTCCTAGGAATGTAGAAGTGTTGAAAACGTGAGAAAAGGCAAGTGACTGATGAGGAACTGGGCATCTAAATATGCTTTTCAGTATTTTCAAAATAGTTTAGTTTCTTTCTTTCTGGGAGCTTCTTTATTCTCTAGGTTAATTAAAAGCCATTCATAGTACTGCTTCTGGATTCTCATACTGACCTGAGCTACAGAGAGAGAGCACATTTCTTCGTTGGTAGACACGAGTGATAATTCATAGCAAGGGTTTGAGCAGGATCAAATGAGAGAGTATGTGTGGAGGGGTTTGCCGTCACCGATCCTGCTTTTTTCACTTATTGAGTTTGTAATTATATCTTTGTTTTATTTTTGTCTCTCCCAGTGGATTGTAAATTCAGTGAGAATCTGTCTTGTTTATCATTTTATCTCAGTATGCAGCACAATATCTAATGGGATGTGTGTGCTTAATAAGTATTTTTGAATGGATAACAAATAAAAGGAGGAGGTAAGGACTTTAAATTCCCCTACAGACATGTCATATGGCGGGTAGTAATGTGTTAGATCCTTGACCTTTACCTATTTGTGACCATAAAAGCAATTATAAAGGCCTAAGCCTATCTATCTGTGACTCAATCCCATGGTCTTGACCTCAATTAGTGCTACTCCCTCCGTAGAGTAAACATTCCTTATTAAAAGTGAACTATGCACCCAAAACTTGGTGTTGCTCAGAATTTGGAGAAATAAATATTAGGGCTAGCAAAAGCCTTTGGTTTCTTCTAGTGCAATGTCAACTTTTTACAATTGAGAAAAATGAAGCTCAGAGAGGGAAGGGACTTGACCAATTCTGACAGTATAATAGCAAAGCCAGGGCTAAAACCCTGGCCCCCTGATTCAAGTCCGGTCCTCATTCCAGACAAGATGCTGATTTCGGCCAGAATATTTAATGTGCTATGACTGGTTTTCCTCACAGGCTACAGTTTAAAGGATAAAGTTGAGCAAATCATGTTCAGTGAGTATCCAAACCATGATCTTCAGGGACATTTCTTTGTTTCAATGCTGTTTCACCATTTCGTTGGGAAATTGATTAGATGAATTAATCAGTGTCATTATTATTCGGGATATTCCACAGGCAGTAAATAGCTTTCTTTGTGAACTGGCATGTTAGGGAATGCTGTAAAAAAATGGTCTAATATAACAATTTCATTAACCAGAAGCGCTAGAGTGACAAACTCTAGAGTGGCAGACAGCTATTCATTGCCTATAACTACCTCCCAGGAGTGCCAAAGGCATCTGAGTCGGCTATGGCAGCAGTCCCCATAGCGGTTTTTGGCTCCAGGGACCAGTTTCATGGAAGACAATTTTTCTACGGACCGGGGGTTGGGGGGGGTAGTGTGGTGGTTCAGGCGGTAATGCGAGCGATGGGGAGCGGCAGATGAAGCTTCGCTTGCTTGCCCGCCGCTCACCTCCTGCTGTGCGGCCCGGTTCCTAACAGGCCGAGGACTGGTACTAGTCCGTGGCCCGGAGGTTGGAGATCCCTGTGCTATGGGATATAGCTTAAAGTAGAAAATTTTCTTTTCCTTGAAAACTAATATCAAGGGAGTAGGCAATTTGAAAAGCAAAATAATACCAGACAACAACAAATAAGTAATGAATATAAACGCACAGCTTATTTGAGGAAGAAGATTGTAGTATCATCATCAATTGAGAATTTATCATACCCTATGAACTGTTCTGATTCTTTTTTTGTATCTTCTATTTTAATCCTCACAGTAGTCCTATAATTAATTATTATTTTTTTATAAATTAATTTTCTTTTAGCTGCATTGGGTTTTTGTTGCGGCGTGCGGCCTTTCTCTTGTTGCGGTGAATGGGGACTACTCTTCGTTGTGGTGTGCGGGCTTCTCATTATGGTGGCTTCTCTTGTTGTGGAGCACAGGCTCTAGGTGCACGGGCTTCAGGAGTTGCAGCATGCGGGCTCAATAGTTGTGGCACACGGGCTTAGTTGCTCTGCAGCATGTGGGATCTTCCCAGACCAGGGATCAAACCTCTGTCCCCTGCACTAGGCAGGTTCTCAACCACTGTGCCACCAGGGAAGTCCCTATAATTGTTTTTATCCTAATTTTTCAAATGAGGAAACCAAGGCATTCACAGTTTCCCATGTTCATATATCTAATAAATGGTGGAAATTACTTGGGACCAAGTCATTTGATTCTTAGACTGACTCTATAATAAATGTTTTGTTATATTGGGTTAAAATACAGGTAAGATGGAGCCAGTTTTGAGAAATCCTTGAAGGCCTGGCTGCACGAATATTTGGAATAATAAATAAAGAAGACTTTGTAGGGGGCTTCCTTGGTGGCCCAGTGGTTAAGAATCCGCCTGCCAATGCAGGGGACACAGGTTCAAGCCCTGGTCTGGGAAGATCCCACATGCCGCGAATCAACTAAGCCCGTGCACCACAACCTCTAAGCCTGCGCTCTAGAGCCCACGATCCACAACTACTGAGCCCGTGTGCTGCAACTACTGAAGCCTTGTGCGCCTGGAGCCCGTGCTCCGCAACAAGAGAAGCCATCACAATGAGAAGCCCGCGCACCACAACGAACAGTAGCCCCCCACTCGCCACAACTAGAGAAAGCCTGCACGCAGCAATGAAGACCCAATGCAGCCAAAAATAAATAAATAAAATTAATTCATTTTTTTTAAAAAAAGCGGCTTTGTAGATTCTTGAGCAGAGTAGTGGATGCTTCAATGGACAGATTATAGTTAATTTGACAAGCAAATGCAAGGTAGAATGAACAGAGCCATGAAGCAGGGAGAACCAGTGTGAAGAGGGCTGAGGCTGGAGAAAGAGCAACAGTATCAGACATGTTCTAAGACAGAGACTAGAAAGAACTGACAGGACTGGGTGATTAATGGAGTGTGGGAAGGGAAGATTGAGAAAAAAGCCAAAGATGACTCACAAGTTTCGATCCTCAGAAGCAAGAACGGCAAGCTGGAGAAGGGAGCATCTTGGATGGAGAGTGAGAATCGGGGGCTGAGTATTATTTGGAATTGTTCAGTTGAGTGAAAACAAGGATTCATCCAAAGAAGACATACGGAAATATGATGGGGTCCTGACTGCACGGAACAGATGACACCACTGCTTTCTTCTATCCATTTTAACTACTCGCCTGTAATAACTGGATTCAACACAAGGTTCTGAGCTTCCTTTGAAAGACCTGCATTTCTATCGACAGACAAACGGATAAAGAAGATGTGGTACATATATACAGTGGAATATTCCTCAGCCATAAAAAGGAACGAAACTGGGTCATTTGTAGAGACGTGGATGGATCTAGAGACTGTCATACAGAGTGAAGTAAATCAGAAAGAGATAAACAAATATCGTATATTAACGCGTGTATGTGGGATGTAGAAGAATGGTACAGATGAACTGGTTTGCAAGGCAGAAATAGAGACACAGATGTAGAGAACAAATGTATGGACACTAAGGGGGGAAAGCACGGGGGGCAGGGGGATGAACTGGGAGATTGGGATTGAGATATATACACTAATTAATATGTATAAAATAGATAACTAATAAGAACCTGCTGTATAAAAAATAATTAAGAAAATAAAAAGAAAACCAGGATTCATGTAATAGCCATTTGTCTGGCCAACATTTTGACCTGTCAAGGCCTGCTGCCACGTTTTGAAGCCTATTTTGAAGTGACAATAAAAATCAAGGTCCTTTTTTTAGGCAGTGAAAGATGTCTCTACCTCATATTATTTCCTCTTGGCCAGCTGGCCGGGCTAGATGTTACACACAAGTGAATGCCACCCACAGAGTGGGTCACGAAGGGTGGTGCCAAACTGCCCTTCACCCCCCAACTCTCCCCTCACCAGTGTGCTAGGCTTTTTAATATTTAAGCGACTTCCAGTATTCAATAAACTTTTGACTGTGGTATATATTCGTATGGCTGGGGCAAACCCAAACATACAAAGATCAAACATGCACAGAGGCCTGTAGACAGTACAGAAGACATCAGACAAAGGTTATGGTCAGAGAAATAGTGATGAATATCCCTAATAGAAGGTCGCAGAAGGATTGCCAAATGAGTATGACATAGGAAGAATATCAGATCAAAAGAAAGTAGGGTCAAGAGTAAATCACAAGTATGGGAGAAAATATTCGCAAACGATGTGACTGACAAGGGATTAATCTCCAAAATTTACAAACAGCTCATACAGCTCAATATCAAAACAACAAACAACCCAGTCAAAAAATGGGCAGAAGACCTAAATCGACATTTCTCCAAAGAAGATATACAGATTGCCAACAAACACATGAAAGGATGCTCAGCATCACTAATCATTAGAGAAATGCAAATCAAAACTACAGTGAGGTATCACGCCACATCAGTCAGAATGGCCATGATCAAGAAATCTGCAAACAACAAATCATGGCGAGCTTGTGGAGAAAAGGGAGCCCTCTTGCACTGTTGGTGGGAATGTAAATTGATACAGCCACTATGGAGAACAGTATGGAGGTTCCTTAAAAAAACTAAAAATAGAGCTACTATATGATCCAGCAATCCCACTACTGGGCATATATGCGGAGAAAACCACAATTTGAAAAGATACACGCACCCCAGTGTTCACTGCAGCACTATTTACAATAGCCAGGACATGGAAGCAACCTAAATGTCCAAAAACAGATGAGTGGGTAAAGAAGATGTGGCACATATATACAATGGAATATTACTCAGCCTTTGAAAAGGATGAAATAATGCCATTTGCAGCAACATGGGTGGACCTGGAGATTATCAAACTAAGTGAAGTAAGTCAGACAGAGAAAGACAGATATCATGGTATCACTTATATGTGTAATCTTAAAAAAAACTGATACAAATGAACTTATTTACAAAACAGAAACAGACTCACAGACATAGGAAACAAACTTTTATGGTTACCAAAGGGGAAAGGTGGGAGGGATAAACTGGGAGTTTGAGATTGGCCTAAACACAATGCTATATTTAAAATAGATAACCAACAAGGACCTACTGTATAGCACAGGGAACTCTGCTCAATATTCTGTAACAACATAAATGGGAAAAGAATTTGTAAAAGAATAGATACATGTATATGCAAAACTGCGTCACTTTGCTGTACACCTGAAACTTACACAACATTTTAATCAACTATACCCTAATATAAAACAAAAATTTTAAAAAAATAAGTCACAAGCAGTCCAGGGCCGAAGCTGCATCCAAAATACAAAACTTGGGCATTCACTTTTATATTATGATGGCTGCAGGGTGAAATGACTTGGATTTAATGACCTGGGAATCATGCAGCACTACACACAATGAGACATTTTCTCCTGTAAGAATACTCACGAAGCGGGTTCAGACCCCTTAGCTTATATGTAATAATAATATTCTTCCAGGTGGGATGGATTCAAATTTCCTTCACATCTCATGTTTCTTTTTTTAAAATTTAATTTAATTTATTTATTTTTATACAGCAGGTTCTTATTAGTTATCTATTTTATACATATTAAGTGTGTATATGTCAATCCCATCTAATGTTTCTTTTAAACACTTTCATCTAAGCAATTTTCAAGTAATTTGGAAAGAAAATTAAACAAATGGTATATATTCACTTGTAACTATAAAAAGTTAAAGCTCAGGCTTCCCTGGTGGCACAGTGGTTGAGAGTCTGCCTGCTAATGCAGGGGACACGGGTTCGAGCCCTGGTCTGGGAGTATCCCAACACGTCGTGGAGCAACTGGGCCCGTGAGCCACAACTGCTGAGCCTGCGCATCTGGAGCCTGTGCTCCGCAACAAGAGAGGCCGCGATAGTGAGAGGCCTGCGCACCGCGATGAAGAGCGGCCCCCGCTTGCTGCAGCTGGAGAAAGCCCTCGTACAGAAACGAAGACCCAACACAGCCCCCCCCCCAAAAAAAATTAAAGCTCCCACAAAAGCAAACACTAACCAGAATGTTCAGAGTAGGTGTCATGTAGGCTCAAGGATCGCTTACAGTAAAGTGACATCCCATTGAGTTGCAAGGCAGAAGACAACATATGCTGGTGTTATCAGCATCAAGCATGGTACCTGGTCTATAGTAGGACCTCATTAAATATTTGTTGAATGAAGGAGAGAAAGATATTGCTCCAGTGAAATAGCCAAAGAAGTCTGAGATCCATCTGATTCTTCTTTTCTCATCTAATCTACAAATACAGAAAAACACCTGCTCTGTGCCAGAAACCACGCTGTGAACAACATCATCATACCTGTCTTCATGGAGTTTATATTCTAATACAACAGACATGAAAATCAATAAGCAAAATGAAATAATTACAATTTTTAGAAGGAAATCAGTAGGGTGCTAATAACAAAGAAAAGCAGGTAGCCTGTTTAAATAGCAGGGTCAGAAGAGGGCCATTCTGAAAAAGTAGCATTTACTCTTGAAACCTAAAATATGAGAATGAACCAGTCATGTGAGGAGATAAAGTTAGATAATTCCAAGCAGAGGAAGCAGTGAGCACAAAAACCCGGAGGAGCTGGAAAGAGCTCAGTATGAGAAAAGAACTGACAAAAAGCCTTTGTAGGTAACTTTTTTCCTATCTCCTCAACCCTTTTTCTTAGGGTCCTAAAATTTTACCTAAATATGCCTAGGTATTCTTTTTAAATGTTTGTTCACTGTTGTGAGTTTTAAGACACTTAGTCTTTTCAATCCAATTATTTAAAAAATATTTTTCATCATTCCCTGCCTTCCATAATCTCAATTTTCTATTTTGTGTATTTTAATTTTTTTTATAAAAAGGGAAAAATCACTTTTATTTTTACTCTTCCGGGATGACCACTGTTAACATGTTGATATTTAATCTTCTAGTTGCATAGAAATATATTATGAAAATTTTGAGTATTCTCCTTTCAAGTATTTTAGAACTTCTGCATCTGTTTTCTGTGTCCGTTAATTATTCTCTCATATTTTTCATCACTTGTCTTATGCAGTGGGTTCAGAAATGACATTAAACTTGATAGTTTTTCATCGATTACATCTTCAATAGTGATCACTCATGATTTATTTCATCTACAGACTTATTTTTAATGATTTATTACTTTTTACTGTAGTAAGAATATTTAACATGAGATCTACCACCTTAAATTGTAAGCATACAATACAGCACTGTTATCTATAGGTGCAATTTTGTACAGCAGAACTCAAAAATTTATTCATCTTATATAACTGAAATTTTATACCCTTTGAAGAGCAACTCCTCTTTCCCCCACCCCCTGGCCCCTGGAATCACCGTTCTATTATTTGCTTCAATAGTTTCACTATTTTAGGTAATTCATGTAAGTAGAATTATGCAATATTTGTCCTGTGACTGGGTTATTTCATTTAGCACAATGTGCTCCAGGTTCATTCATGTTGTCCCATATGGTAGGATTTCCTTCTTTTTAAAGGCTGGATAATATTACATTGTACGTATATGCCACATTTTTTTTTAATCCGTTCATCCGGTGATGGAAATTTAGGTTGTTTCCATGTCTTGGCTATTGTAAGTAATGCTGCAGTGAATATGGGAGTGCAGATATCTCTTCAATATACTGATTTCAGTTCTTTTAAGAGAAAAACCTAGAAGTGGAATTACTGGATCATATGATAGACCTATTATTTTTGAGGAACCTCCATACTGTTTTTCATAGCAGCCAAACCATTTTGCATTCCCACCAACAATGTGCAAGTGTTCCAGTTGCTTCACATTTTCACCAATGTTTGTTGTTGTTGTTTTGAAAATAGCCATCTTGACAGGTGTGAGGTGGTATCTCATGGTGGTTTTGATTTGCATTTCCCTGATGTTCAGTGACGTTGAGCACGTTTTCATGTACCTGATGGCCATATGTATGATGGCCATATTCTTTGAAGAAATATCTATTTAAGTCCTTTGCCCATTTTGAAATTGAGATTGTGCTTTTTGCTACTGACTTGTAGGAATTCCTTATATATTTTGGATATTAGCTCTAACAGATATGATTCGCAAATATTTTCTCCCATTCTGTAGGTTGCCTTTTTCTCTATTTTCTTTGCTGTTTAGAAGAACCATTTTAGTTTGATGTAGTCCCACTTGTCTGTTATGCTTTTGTTGCCTGTGCTTTTGGTGTCACATGGTCAAACTCCTTCCCTTCCCAGTGAGAAGGTGGGATCTGAGTTTTTCTCCTGCTTGCTTTGTACTGAACCAGGGGAGGGGCTCTGGTGACTGCTTGTGTGTTAGCTCAAACTTTCATCTTTATTCTCACAGGCCCCCAGGAGTTTGGAGCATGACACGTCCTGTCAGTGCTCTGAGACAAGTAAGCCGGAAGCCAGTCTCTTGGACATCCCCTGGAAAAGGTGAAATGTTTGCTGTGTAGTCCAACCTTTCCTTCCCCAAGGAGAAGCTGGGAGTTGGGGCTTTCCTTATGATCACAGGGCTCTGTGCTGGTCATGGGGATTATGGTGAGGGGATGTCCATAATGTTCCTTCTGGCTTCCTTATGGCTAGTTTTGCAGTCACTGTGGGTGCAGGAGCCTCTCAATTCTTTTCTCAATTTCTCAGTAAATTATTTTGTCCATGTTTTGTTGTTGAACTGGTGTGTTTGTGGGAGAAAAGAGCATCCAAGTCTTCTAATTCCGCCATCTTGCTGACATCACATTCTAAATTCTTTTTTCTTTTTTTTTTTAACATCTTTATTGGAGTATAGTTGCTTTACAATGGTGTGTTAGTTTCTGCTGTATAACAAAGTGAATCAGCTAGACATATACATATATCCCCATATCCCCTCCCTTTGGCATCTCCCTCCCACCCTCCTTACCCCACCCCTCTAGATGGTAACAAAGCACCGAGCTGATCTCCCTGTGCTATGTGGCTGCTTCCCACTAGCCATCTATTTACATTTGGTAGTGTATATATGTCCATGCCCCTCTCTCATTTTGTCCCAGCTTACCCTTCCCCGTCCCTGTGTCCTCAAGTCCATTCTCTGTCTATGTCTTTATTCCTATCTTACCCCTAGGTTCTTCATAACCACTCTTTTTTCGTTAGATTCCATATATATGTGTTAGCATATGGTATTTGTTTTTCTCTTTCTGACTTACTTCACTCTGTAAAGAGTCTCTAGGTCCATCCATGTCTCTACAAATGACCCAGTTTTGTTCCTTTTTATGGCTGAGTAATATTCCATTGTATATATGTACCACATCTTTTTTATCCATTCGTTTGTCGATGGACATTTAGGTTGCTTCCATGACCTGGCTATTGTAAATACTGCTGCAGTGAACATTGGGGTGCATGTGTCTTTTTAAATTATGGTTTTCTCAGGGTATATGCACAGTAGTGGGATTGCTGGGTCATATGGTAGTTCTATTTTTAGTTTTTTTAAGGAACCTCCATACTGTTCTCCATAGTGGCTGTATCAATTTACATTCCCACCAACAGTGTAGGAGGGTTTCCTTTTCTCCACACCCTCTCCAGCATTTACTCTTTG
>NW_006780523.1:1521248-1526019 GCF_000442215.2 Lipotes vexillifer
TACGCGGGCCTCTCACTGTTGTGGCCTCTCCCGTTGCGGAGCACAGGCTCTGGACGTGCAGGCTCAGCGGCCATGGCTCACGGGCCCAGCCACTCCGCGGCATGTGGGAGCTTCCCGGACTGGGGCATGAACCCGTGTCCCCTGCATCGGCAGGCGGACTCTCAACCACTGCACCACCACGGAAGCCCTCATTGTAGTTTTGATTTGCATTTCTCTGATGTTTAGTGGTGTTGAGCATCCTTTCACGTGTTTGTTGGCAATCTGTATATCTTCTTTGGAGAAATGTCTATTTAGGTCTTCTGCCCATTTTTGGATAAATTCTTTTCTTTTTATAGCAATTTGTTCTTTTTTTTTTGCATGTAATAGTCCTTGAATCTCCCAAGGATGTTAATTTCACATACTTCACAGATTGTCTGATATTTCTTTTCAAAATGGTAATAATTACAAACATTTTAAAAAAATAATTCCGTGCCACGCTCTATTCTGAGCATTTAATACGTTTTAACTGCTTTAACCTCCTCAACAATGATTTCTTCATGGGTTAGTAGTTTTTGTTGAGGTTGCTTCCTCTGTTGGCAATGACTTTAATCAAATATTTGGTGATTCATTGTTGCATCCATATTTATAGTTAGGGACTAAACTGAATAGCATTCAATAACCAAACCCTAGTCAAATCCACATTTAACTATAACTTAGGGGCTTAGTGTGCTTGGAACACTACAACATACCATACCATTGGTTCTCACCTTACATGTATGGTGCTGAGCTCAGGTGGACCCTCAGCAGTGTCTGACTGCATTAATTTATTCTGACTTAGTTAATTTATTCTCCCACTCTCTGAGGCAACTGTTATACACTTTCTCTACTTTTTTCAAACTTCTTTCACAATCTTTCCTATTACCATTCTTTGTTGATGGCCATGCTTTCTATTTCACTGAGCCAAAAGAAACAGTCAGAATGGGGGTGTGCATGTTCCTTAGATACCAGCATCTGTACCTAGATACCATCCTCACTAGTCTCCATGGATGAACTCTCTTTCTAAGGCTAACTAACTTAGATGCTGAATATCAACCCTCTTGCCAATGTAAGGGCTTCTCTCCTGCAATAATGTCCTTTCTTTTATATCTCATCAATTTTCCCCCTCTACTGAAACATTCTAATGACTAAGTCAGCATTCCCTAATATATGTTACCTTACAGAATGCTGACATATCCCTCTATCTTCTTCCCTTTTTCTCTGCTCTACTTTTCAGGAAAATTCCTTTAACTGTTTAAACCCTTGCCTCTTCTTATCCTCTTTCCATTCTCTCTTAAACTCACTCCTATCAAGCTTTCATCTTAAGGGCTCCAGTGAAACAATTTTTTGTCAGAGTCACCAGTAATGTTCTCATTGACAAAATCAGTGGTTGATCATTGGTTCTCATTGTACTTGACCTCTCAGCAGCATTTGACACAGGTGATCATTCTCTTCTCTTTCTTTGAACACTTTTCTTAACGTTGCTTCTGGGACACCACATTCCTCTGTTTTCCCTCCTCTTTAATTAACTGGTTCTTTCTTCCTAGTGTTCTCTGCTATCTCCCTCTTTGTTTGAACTCTAAATGCTACACAGCTCAACATCATCTTTCCTCTGTATAAAGTCTCTCCTTAGGTATTCTCACCCAGCCCGTGGCTTTACATATCATCTATATGCTAATATGATTTATATGTCTAGTCTTGAGTTGCTACAACTAGCTGTCATTTTGGCTATCTAATAAGAAAGTTTTCCTGTCCTTTTCCCTACTCAAGCCTGTTTTTTTCTGTCTTTCTCATCCTCCTATATGGCACCAGAATCCATCTACCCATTTGCTCAAGTCAAAACTCTCAGTCATCCTTCATTTACTCTTTTCCTCAGTCACTTTCACTCATCCAGTTAATCAGCTTGTCCTCTTGACTAGATTTTTAAGACATATCCTAAAGTTCTCTTATTGTCTCCATCTCATCACATTAGTCATTATAACGGCTTAAAGATTTCTATACAATCAATCACACCAATTACCTTTTTGACCTGTTCTCAAATTACTCTCCCCCCTGTTGACTCTGGTTTAGACACGCTGGCCGCCTTGCTGTTCTTCAAACACACCAGGCATATTTCTACCTCAAGACTTTGCATTTTCTTTCTGTGCCTAGAATGTTGTTCACAGATACCTTCACGGCTTGTCCCTATTCTTCTCTAGTTAATTACTCAAGTGAAAGTTACCTAACAAACAGTGGAAACTTCGTTGGCCACTATCTGAAATTGCATTCCCCAGGCCGCCTGGAGTCCCTTTCCTTCTTCCTTTATGTTTCTTTTTAGCACTTATTTTCATCTATATACTACCTATTTATCTAGTATTGTCTATTTTCTTTCACTATAAGGCAGCATGAAATTCCCATTCCCTCCAACCCCAACAACTCCAATCCATCCAGGAGAGTGCCTGGTACATATTGCTTGAATATGTGCCCAGCACACAGTAGGTGTCCAATAAATACTTGGTAAATGAATTAAATGATTTAGCAGTAAAATGAATACTCCCAAGGAATGATCAAAATCATAAGTCTACCCAAATGGACCAAGGTTATGTAAGATGTTAACATCAGGAGAAATTGATAAAGCGTATATGAGAACTTTTCTATACTTAAGTATCATTGCTGGAAAGGCCATTAGGGACCCAATGGAGTAATCCTTTTATATTGTAGATGAGGACATTTAAACAAAGTTTTATGGCTGTACAGTAGCAGAGCCAAGGCTAGATTCCAGGTCTCTGCTTTCTAATCAAGTGCTTTGCCTACCTTTGCACATTGCTTTTCCTTTTATAATCAAATGAGCCAGTTACAGTGCGATGAATTTTTCTTATCCCTGAACTTTTGCAGCTTTTCAAACCATTCTTGGTAATCATTTGTAAATAGGATCAAATATGATTTATAAAAAGTCATGTTGTCTTTAGCAACTAAGGGACAGACTTACTCAGTTCTATCATAAACTTTACATATGCAACACCATTATTTTCATAGTGAAGAACAAAATCTACCAGTTTACAAATAACAGAGTTGACATAATATGTTCAATGTCAACAGAAGAGCTATTTTTCATTTAATTTATGGTGCCTAACATTAAATGGTATTTGTAGTCTAGTCTACATTTTCTCACAACATAACATTAAGTGACAAAAAACAGTCTCTTTCAGATAGTGTTTGTGGGAAATCTATCCTGTGTTCTCTTTATAACATCAAAAAATAAGACTGTGTTAACAGTTGCATTAGTAGCTTGGTAAGTGTTGATTAAAAAAACAAAATCCAAGATAAAAAAGCTATTCCTATTCCATTAATGGTTTATATTAATGTATATTCATTTTACAAAAGCATCTACAATTACTTGAAAGAGTAGTTACGTATATGTGAGAATTTTATTTAATTCACAAATAAGTCTTAATGAATGATTTTAGAAATTTGTTTTATAACAATGAATGTCTGTCTGGTAATAAGAATATAGATAATTTTATCTACTTCTTTACACTTTCTTGTATTTTGCAATTTTAAAAATATCACGTCTTGCCTTCATTGTTTCCAAACATGAACAAATGCCCTTTTAAAATATGTGCATTTATTCTTATTTGTCCTCTCAGCTGCTCCTCAGAGATACTAAAAGACTTAGACTCTAGTTGCCTGCTTGAAAATTACTGGAAAAAAAAATTTTTTTTTAAATTTATTTTTGGCTGCGTTGGGTCTTCACTGTTGTGTGCGGGCTTTCTTCTAGTTGCGGTGGGGGGGGGCTGCTCTTCATTGTGGTGCACCGGCTTCTCATTGCAGTGGCTTCTCTTGTTGCGGAGCATGGGCTCTAGGCACATGTGGGCTTCAGTAGGTAGTTGTGGCTCGTGGGCTCTAGAGGGCAGGCTCAGTAGCTGCGGCACATGGGCTTATTTGCTCCGCAGCATGTGGGATCTTCCCGGACTGGGGCTCAAACTGGTGTCCCCTGCATTGGCAGGTGGATTCTTAACCACTGCGCCACCAGGGAAGCCCTGGAAAATATTTTTAACATTTTGACAAATCACTTCTTTCTTTCTTCCATATTCCTTTCCAGTTTCTCCTTTTCCTATTTCAGTAAAATGTCTGAAATAAACACTTCAAGATCTGAGTTCTAAATACTTGACCAACGGCTGATGGACTTCCAGTATATCTCCTTGATTCTGAAATGCAGTGTTCATTTAATAACATCTTCTATTGATATAACCTTCTATAGCCTTCTGAGTTGAATTGTGTCCCTCCAAAAGATATGCTGATGTCCCTACCCCCAGAACCTCAAAATGTGACCTTATTTGGAATAGGGTTGTTACAGATGTAACCATTTAAGATGTGGTCATACTAGAGTTGCTGGGCCCCTAATCCAATATGAATAGTCTCCTTATAAGAAGATGGCCATGAAGAAGACATCAGCAGGATGGCAGAACAGTAGATCCCCTATTCATTTTCTCCCAGAGCAGTGATAATTTGACAGCCATCCACAGACAGAAGTGCCTTTGTTGGAATGTTGGGATCCAGGTAGGGGGTTGCTAAACTCTGATGGAGCCAAAGATCAAGGAGAGATGTTTTGAGAAGGCAGCAATTTAACCATGGTCCTGACTACAGACCCAGAAACAGACTTTCCCCTTTTAGACTCAGCTATAGCCCCTTGACCTTGGTCTTGTCACCAGCACCATTTGTCAAGGGACCTGGAAGGAGCCAGGCCCACTTGTGCCTCAGGTAACAGGCCTGCTGA
>NW_006780523.1:1526195-1544855 GCF_000442215.2 Lipotes vexillifer
CTGCTGAACTTGGTCCCACTTGTGGACCCTGAAACAGCCCTGTAACTCAGCTCCATTTCCTCCCAGAGGAGGTCTAGAGCACTCCTGCCCACCCAGGGGCTGGGAGGTAGACACACATGTCCTTGTCCCCAGACATAGGCCCACCAACATGAGTCCCACTACAGATTCGGAAGTGGCCCTGTATATTGGCTCTAGCCCTTCGCAGCTAGGGTCTGGGAGCAGTCTTGCCCACTCAGGGAACCGGTGGGTGATATGCTTGTCCACATTTCTGGAAACAGGCCTCCTGACCTTGTTCCAACAGTGGATCCTGAAACAACCGTGTAAACTGCCTCCTGCTACTTTCAGCCATCATCCAGAAGCAGTCCTGTCCCTTGAGGGACCCAGTGGGAGAAATGCCCATCTGTGCTCCTAGAGGCAGGACTGCTGACCTCAGTCCAAATGCTTCAGGGATCCTGAAGCATCCCTGAGACTTGGCTCAAGCTCTTCCCAGCTGCAGTCTGTAAATGGATTAAATTCTCCAAACAATTCTCCAATCAAAAGTGCATACTAAGTTCCAACAATATACTGCCTACAAGAGACTCACTTTAGCTTTACAGGCACACATAGGCTAAAAGTGAAGGGATAGAAAAGATATTCCATACCAATGGTAACAATAGGATGTAGGGGTGGCTATACTTATATCAGAAAAAATAGACGTTAAGTCAAAAACTCTAACAAGCAACAAAAGAGGTCATTATACAATAATAAAGGGGTCAATTCATCAAGAGGATATAAAAATTGTAAATATATATGTACCCAACATTGTAGCACCTAAATATATAAAGCATAATAGCATAACTAAAGGGAGAAACAGCAACGATAATAGCAGGGGGTGTCAGTACCCGACTTTCAAGAATGGATAGATCATCCAGACAGAAATCAATACGGAAAGAGCAGACTTGAGCAACACTATAGACGAAATGAACCTAACAGACATATACCGAACATTCTGTCTAATAGCACAGAATATACATTCTTCTCCAGAGCACATGGAACATGTTCTAGGATAGATCATATGTTGGGCCACAAAACATATCTTAGAAAATTTAAGAAAACTGAAATCATATCAAGTGTCATTTCTAACCACAGTGGTATGAAACTGGAAATCAGTAACAGGAAGAAATTTGGAAAATTCACAAACCTGTAGAAATTAAACAACTAACTTCAGAACAATGAATGAGTGAAAGAAGGAATCAAAAGGGAAATCAAATATTTTGAGACTAATGAAAAAATAGAAATACACCATTCCAAAGTTTATGGGATGCAACAAAAGCAATTCTAAGAGGAAAGTTGAAAGCAATAAATGACCACATTAAGAAAAAAGAAAAATCTCAAATAACCAAACACTACTCAAGAAACTAGAACAAACTAAGCCCAGAGATAGAAGAAGAAAGGAAATAACAAAGATTAAAGCAGAAATAAATCTAATAGAGACTAGAAAGAAAATAGAAAAAAAAAATCAAAGAAAGAGCTGTTTTTTTAAAGATAAACAAAGGTGACAAACCATTATGTACACTAACAAAGAAAAAAGGGAAAGGACTCAAAATTATGAATGAAAGAGGAAACATTACAGGTGATACCACATAAATACAAAAGATCATAAGAGGCTACTATAAATAATTATATGCCAACAAGTGGGATAACCTATAAATACGAAAACCTAATAAATTCCTGGGACCGTGCAGTCTACTAAGACTGAATCTTGAGTATGAAATCTGAGCAGGGCAATAACGAGTAAGGATATTTAAGCAGTAATCAAAAAACCCCCACAAAGAAAAGCCCAGGACTAGATGGTTTATGGGTACATTCTAGCAAACATTTAAAAGAAGAAGAAATGCCAAATTCTTCCAAAAAATTAAAGAGGAGGAAATGCTTCAAAACTCACTCTACGAGTTGGACTCGATCAAACTAAAAAGCTTCTATACAGCAAGGGAAACCATCAACAAAAAGAAAAGGCAACCTACAGAAGGGTAAAAATATTTGCAAACCATATAACTGAAAAGGGATTAATATCCAGTGTATATAAGGAACTCATACAATTCAATGGGAAAAATAATCAAATAACCTGATTAAAAAATGAGCCAAGGACCTGAATAGACATTTATCTAAAGAAGATATCCAAATGGCCAGTAATAACATAAAAATGTGCTAATATCAGTAATCATGAGGGAAATGTACATGAAAAGCACATTGAGATACACTTCACATGCATTAGGATGGTTATTATCAAAAAGATAACAAGTGTTGGCCAGGTGTGGAGAAAAGGGAACCCTTTTACACTGTTGGTGGGAGTGAAAATTGGTATAGCCATTATGGAAAACAGTATGGAGGTTCCTCACAAAATGAAAACTAAAAATTAAAAATAGAACTACTGTACAATCCAGCAATCCTACTTCTGGGTATATTTCTAAAGGAAATGAAATCAGTGTTTCAAAGAGAGATTTGCACTCCCATGTTCATGCAGCATTATTCACAGTAAGCAAGATATAGAAACATGTTAAATATCTGTGACAGATGAGTAGATAAGGAAAATGTGTTATATACATACAATGGAATGTTACTCAGCCTTAAAAAGAAGGAAATCCTGCCATTAGCCACAACATGGATGAACCAGAAGGACATGATGCTTAGTGAAATAAGCCAGACACAGAAAGACAAACAAATGCTGTTTGCTTTTACCTGTACATGGAATCTCAAAAACTTTAACTCATAGAAGCAGAGAATAGAATAGTGGTTGCCAGGGGCTGGGGGGGGCAGTGGGGGGTGGGGAATGGGAAGATATTAGTCACAAAGTATAAACTTTCAGTTATAAGTTCTGAAGATCTACTATGCAGAATAGTGACTATAATTAATATAGACTACTGTATTGCCTACTTGAAAGTTGCTAAGAGAATAAATCTTAAGTAGTCTTAACACACAAAAGAAATGATAACTATGTGAGGTGATGAATGTGTTAATTAGCTTGACTGGTAATCATTTCACAATGTTTGGGTATGTCAAATCACCATATTTTATACTTTAAATATAATTTGCATTTGTTAATTATACCTCAGTAAAGCTGGGAAGAAAAAAAAAGATGGGCACGTGAAGACACAGAGACACAGAAGGAGAGTCCCACATGATGATGAAGGCAGCTACGAGACAAGGATTGCAAAAGTTTGCTGCCAAACCACCAAAAGCTAGGATGAGGCAAGAAAAGATTCCCCTACAGGTTTCGGAGGGAGCATGACCCTGCTGACAGCTTGATTTCAGACTTCTAGCCTCCAGACCTCTAAGACAATAAATTTCTGTTGTTTAAGCCACCCAGTTTGTGGTCCTTTATTAAGGCAACCCTAGCAAACTAATACACATTCCATGAAGTTATATATTTCCCTTTAAATCACTTGAGTGTACAGCAAAAATTAGAATATTCAGTGATGCAGTCATAAACTCAACAGGAAAATTTGATAAATTCTAAAAAGAGAAAAATATTATAAACCAATCTGTCATATGAATATAGATTCAAAATGTGAAGTAAAATGCTAACAATCAAATCTAGTAGTACATTTCAAGAATAATCTACTGTGAAAAAGTAGGATCTTTTTTTAGTAGGAGTAATAGTAGTAGTAGTGATCATAATAAACTACTTGTATTGAACCTTTGCATGCTGTAGATCCTGGTGCTGTGTGCTTTATACACATTACCTAATTTAATACTTATAAAAATATTATGTGGAGAAAGACAGTCTCTTCATAAGTGGTGCTGGGAAAACTGGACAGCTACATGTAAAAGAATGAAATTAGGACACTCCGTAACACCATACACAAAAATAAACTCAAAGTGGATTAAAGACCTAAATGTAAGGCCAGACACTATAAAACTCTTAGAGGCAAACATAGGCAGAACACTCTCTGTCATAAATCACAGCAAGATCCTTTTTGACCCACCTCCTAGAGAAATGGAAATTAAAAACAAAAATAAACAAATGGGACCTAATGAAACTTAAAAGCTTTTTCACAGCAAAGGAAACCATAAACAAGACCAAAAGACAACCCTCAGAATGGGAGAAAATATTTGTAAATGAAGCAACTGACAAAGGATTAATCTCCAAAATTTACAAGCAGCTCATGCAGCTCAATATCAAAAAAAACAAACAACCCAATCCAAAAATGGGCAGAAGATGTAACTAGACATTTCTCCAAAGAAGATATACAGATTGCCAACAAACACATGAAAGGATGCTCAACATCACTAATCATTAGAGAAATGCAAATCAAAACTACAATGAGGTAACACCTCACACCAGTCAGAATGGCCATCATCAAAAAATCTACAAACAATAAATGCTTGAGAGGGTGCGGAGCAAAGGGAACCCTCCTGCACTGCTGGTGGGAATGTAAATTGGCATAGCCAATATGGAGAACAGTGTGGTGGTTACTTAAAAAACTAAAATTAGAGCTACCACATGATCCAGCAGTCCCACTCCTGGGCATGTGTCCGGAGAAAACCATAATTCCAAAAGACACATGCACCCCAATCTTCATTACAGCACTATTTACAATAGCTAGGCCATGGAAACAACCTAAATGTCCATCGACATATGAATGGATACAGATGTGGTATATAATGCAATGGAATATTACTCAGCAATAAAAAAGAACAAAATAATGCCATTTTCAGTGACATGGGTGGACCTAGAGATTGTCATACTGAGTGAAGTAAGTCAGAGAAATATCATGATATCAGTTATATGTGGAATCTAAAAGAAAATGGTACAAATGAAACTTTACAAAACAAATAGGGTGACAGATGTAGAAAACCAACTTATGGTTACCAACTGGGGGGAGGAGGGATAATTTGGGCGACTGGGATTGACATATACACACTACTATGTATAAAACAGATAACTAATAAGAACCTACTGGATAGCACAGGGAACTCTGCTCAATACTCTGTAATAACCTGTAAGGGAAAAGAATCTTAAAAAGAGTGGATATATGTGTAACTGATTCACTTTACTATACAGCAAAAACTAACACAACATTTTAAATCAACTATACTCCAATATAAATTAATTTAAAAAATTAAAAGGGTAAATGGTATCACTCCTCCAGGGTTATTATGGGAATCGAGTGAGGAAAAAAAAGTGTTATGAGGTAGATACTAATATTATTCTCTTTTACAAATGAAGAAAGAAAAGACTAAAAAGATCAAAAGATAAAATCAGTGTTTCAACGGTACTGATGAACCTAGCGGCAGGGCAGGAATAAAGACGCAGACGTAGAGAATGGACTTGAGGACACGGGGAGGGGGAAGGGTAAGCTGGGAAGAAGTGAGAGAGTAGCATTGACATATATACACTACCAAGTGTAAAATAGATAGCTGGGGGAAGCAGCCGCATAGCACAGGGAGATCGGCTCGGTGCTTTGTGACCACCTAGAGGGGTGGGATAGGGAGGGTGGGAGGGAGACGCAAGAGGGAGGGGATATGGGGATATATGTATACGTATAGCTGATTTGCTCTGTTATACAGCAGAAACTAACACACCATTGTAAAGCGATTATCCTCCAATAAAGATTAAAAAATCAGTGTTTCAAGATCAGGTGTAGGAATTGAACACAAGTCTGCTAAACTCTAGACTGCAGTCTCTTCACCATCATGTTATGCTTTTAATTCAAGAAAACCGAAATAGGCCAATATTTTAAATTCCAGAGTATAATTCATCTTATGCCAAAGAGGAATGTCAGTGATTAGCTCAGTACCTTATGGAACATTGATATCAGCCTGATAGAAACTTTGTCAGTTACACTACACTTGGAGATTCCTCCTACCCAGTCCTTCCTTCCTCTGCTCTCTCCTTAACAAGTGTCAGATCAGTATCATAGGCTGAAGGTGCTCCCCACTTTTTTCAGCTCACTCCAGTTTTTTCCCTTACAGGATTTTCTCTCAATAAATTTCTTGCTTGTCTAATCCAATCTTGACATCCTCTCAGAGGACACAAACACACCATGTAGAAAGGCCCCATGAAATACTGCTTTTTCCTAATATACTCAGTTTTTGGTCTTCCTGCCAATCAAGGTTCCATTCATCCCTGACTTGTCCCTTCTTCATTCCTCTTTTCTCAGACAAATATCAATATGTTCCTATTTTCCTGTCCCAATGCAGAGCAAGATCCATCTGCTTACATTCCCATATACCTACCGAAAGACACGTCCTAAAATTCAAGTTTCTGCCAGGGTTTATTTAATCACTTACCCAAAGAAACAGTTCTCCATTGGGGTTGATTTCCATACATGTTGTTAATAAAAATAAGGTTGTTTCCATTATTTTGTATACAAAAATATTTAGAGATAAACTGAACCAGATATTGCAAAAGCTATCTTTAGAAAATTACACTTACAGAGGAACACCAAAGATGTCTTGAATAAATGAAAAGACAAAGCAGATTACTGAATAAAAAGACTCCTTGTCATAAAGTTGTCTATTTGCCCTCACGTTAATCTACAAAATCTAAATCCAACAAGTGTTGTTGCTGCTGGGTTTAAAATTTTTTTTTTTCTTATTGTTGTTGTGAACAATCCTATTGATGATGTGAAAAAATGACGAACAATAATGTCCAGGGAAATCCTAGCCAAAGAAGAATGAGGGAATGTTTACCCTAAGAGACATCATTTTCTTCTCCAGGGTAATTCATAATAGACCGCAGTCAAGACAGCTGTCAATAAGGCCCTGCCTGCCCCCCACCTCCCACTCACCCCCATGAATGTATTTATAATAGGTTGTGAAGCAGGACATTTCCTGGAACCCCCGACTGGTGACTAGGATCCAAACCTGAAGACAAAGAGTCTTCAAAACAACCTATAATTTAAAGAAAGTCAGGTTATCATGGGGGCCTGAAACCCTGTTATGATTTGAACTGTGTCCCCCTCCCAGATTCATATGTTGAAGTCCAAACCATCGGTACTTCAGAATGTGACCTTATTTGGAAATAGGGTCTTTGTAATGGTTAAGAGGATGTAGGCTCAGCCCTCGTCCAGTGTGCCTGGTATCCTTATAAAAAGAGGAAAATTGTATACAGACATGCACACAGGGTGAATGCTACATGAACATGAAGGCAGAGATGGGATAATCCATCTACAAGCCCAGGAATTCCAAAGATTGCCAGAAACCACCGGAAGTTAGGAGAGAGGCATGAAACAGATTCTCCCACACAGCCAGCCCCTAGCAAGAACCAGCCTTTCTGACGTCTTGAACTCCAACTTCTAGCCTCCAGAGTTGTGAGACGATAAAGTTCTGCTGCCTTATGCACTCCGTTTGTGGTACTTTGTTACAGCAGCCCCAGGAAACTAATACACACACCCCTTGCAGAGCTTACTGAAAAGCAGCTGAGCAGGTTCTGCAAATCCCAGTGTTAGACTAGAGAAAAAGGTGCAGAGTACTGGAAAGCATGCATCAGGGACCTTATGGAAATTCACCCTGTTGGAGAAAAGAAATGGGAACTTCTTTATCAGAAGATAAGTGAAAGGGCTCCAAGAAATTCACTCATAGAGATTGGAGGTGTCTGTAATGAGGAAGACAGGCAACTAAGTACCTTGTTAGATTTCTCCTTATGCCAGTGATTCTTCAAGTGTGATTCCAGAACCATCATCTTCCTCACCTGAGAGCTTGTGAGTCTCGTAAATTACCAGGTCCCACTCCAGACCTCCTGAATCAGAAACTGCCGTCTGTGTTTGAACCAGCACTCCATGTGATTCTGATGAGCATTACAGTTTGCATAGCACTGATTTGTGCCGTGGACCTGCTCTTTTGTTCTCTGTGCCTATATTGATTGGAGAAAAGAGAATTGGAGAGAAATGGCTGGACAGAGAGGGGGCAGCAATGGCAAAGCAGGTCCTCTCTCCATGTTAGGCATAACAAGGATGCACTATTTAATCATGGATCAAGTAAGCGCCACAGAAGATTTCGAGCCATCCTGCTGTAGGCAGAAAGGCTGGCTGCAGGGTGAGGAAAAGTCTAGAGGCAACGTGCTATGGGGTACGCCCCTAAGTGTGAAGAATGCAGGGGTGTTGAAAAGGTCTGGCTGGTGTGAATTTACCATAAATGTTCACTTAAATCTGAATTGAGAGCTCTCGTGTAGTATTCCTTAAAATATCTTCTCTAGAAAATGGATTAACAACTCCAGGGCTTGCTTTGGTGCTGAGCAGACAGGCAAGTGCTAACGTGGTCCATGGAAACTGGGCTGAAGGATCTGGGAATCTGACAGACGCTGACAGATGAGAGTTTGTAGCTACCATTTCTGTAGAAGAAAGACAATTTTTTTTTTTAATGGAAACAGTGTGTTGATTTGAAAAGATTTAGAGATGTGATTGTTTCATACTATATTCTACATTTGTTACAACTTGCCTTAACATAGCTTTTTTGTTTTCTTTTTTTTTTTTTTTTTTTTTTTTCCCTTGCGTTATGCGGGCCTCTCACTGTTGTGGCCTCTCCCATTTGCGGAGCACAGGCTCCGGACGCGCAGGCTCAGTGGCCATGGCTCACGGGCCCAGCCGCTCCGCGGCATGTGGGATCCTCCCGAAACGGGGCATGAACCCGCGTCTCCTGCATCGGCAGGCGGACTCTCAAGCACTGCGCCACCAGGGAAGCCCTGTTTTCTTTTTTTTTTTGGACAGGAGAGAAACATGTTATGATATTCAGAATCCATATACAGATATGTGACATTTGTCAATTTATACCCAAACCTGAAATATAAGATGCAGAAAGTAGTTCTTGAATGGTTATATGTTCATGAGATAAGAAAACCAATAATTTAGCTTAGAAACCAAGCCCTAGACAAAGTTTCTAAAATGATGGGCCTTTGCATTAGCTACCATTCATAAAGGTGATGAATCATAGACCACAGGCTAAATAGGTAGACAGATTCATTGCATGGACTTAACAATACTGGGACTAAAATCATCTATACCATGCCAATATCTAGTTCGAGAACTTTCTCTATAATTTCTCTTCAAGTGATCAACCAGTCATCTGTTGAAAGCCTCCAGTGACAAGGAGCTCACTGCTTCCTGAGACAGTCTGTACCATTTTTGAACAACGCTATTGCTCTAAAAGGCTGTCATTATATTGAACTGGGCTTTGCTTCCCTGTAACTTCCACCCATTGGCATACTGGTGGAGAACTGGAAGAATCAATACTGATTAAATTGAATGGAAATTGGTCTTGAGCCAAACCTCTGAGGCCACACCAATTGACATTACCCAGATTTAGGACATTAGTCATGATGAATGTTATATTGAGACATGTATTTGTTAATGTCTTAAGTGGAGCAGAATAAATTACCTAGGCGACTGAAGTCATCCACATATGTAGATTAAATAAAATGGAGATGAAAGATTTTTTAATAGTAAAGTGCTACACAGATTTAATGGGTATTATCATAGCAGTGACACTGTCCGTCCTTGGCATGAAAATTTCACCAGGACAAACAGCAGAGAAGACTGATGTTGCTGTGTAGGTGAAAAGGGAATGTCTCTAGCACTGCTTTTCTCTGTAGACACTCAATGTTTCATTTCTGTTTTGTTTCTGTCTCTACCCAGTTAAGTCACAAAAGGAACGAGGCAATTTATGTAGATACCAGCACAAATGGGAGTCACTATCACGTGCTGGAAATTCAAGGTAGGCAATTGGTTTGGGTTAGGTGAGTGAAGCCACTGCTGCACATGGTATCCAGTACTACAATACTGGTTGAAAACAGAATTTGAGGAAATAATATTGGATGGTAGGAAGTGTTACTGCCAATGAATTGGACCACATTGTGCCATGAATATTTATCCTTACGTGTAGATATCTGCCTAGTCTGGGAGGCCTTCTGATCCAAAGTGTCGTCCTCACAAGGATAACACATTAACGCATGAACTTGAATTAATCTACCAGCGTTGGAACACCGGGAAGAATGGTTTGTTTTTCCTGCAGAATGAAGGATGGCCAAGAATTTCTATGGGAGCTTTTAGAGAAACAGACATACTATTCGGGGGAAGAGGTATACTGAAGACAGTCACAAGGATGACCTTATTGATACTGTGGTCCTACTGACGTTTACATGTTTGCACACCGATGCTAATACAACTTCATACCTTCTCATAAAGGGCTGAATCGACTTCTACTGAGTGACCCCAACCACTAGCTTAGTTGCCTTCAGGTCTTTACAGCCTCTAGGGATCTTCTCTTATTGACACTGAAAATGTTTTCATATAAAATACGGTAGGAAGTGAAAGAGGAAAATCATTTGAGACCAAACCTTAAGGGTCTAGTAAATGTGCCCTATGGTAAAAACTGTCATAATAGCTGCATCAGACTGACCAATGGAACTCACACTGTCTCCCATAGGAGACGCTATGAAAGGGGTGGAGGAGAAGGTGGATGTCCAAATGCAGCAGTTCCTTTGGTTGGGACAAGGGGGTAAAAATTCCTCCCTTAAAAATATGTCTTTCTGAGTATCAAGAAGTCAGTAATTTCCGTGATACATACGAGCTACTAGATTTGATTTCATTCCTCTGACATAATTAAACAAAGGGTTTTACTTTCTTGTGCATAATGACTAAATCCTATATTTTCTACTGTTAATCATAAGCGAAACAGGCAGGATTTAAAATATGAACATTTTAGAAAGGTGTATCTTCCTATGATATTGCTATTTACTTAGTCCTTTAACCGAAGAATCATTTATTTGTAGGGAGAGAGCAGTAAGTTACCACACACTCATCTGTGTCATCCCCTCATTTTACAGAGAAAAAGTGAGTCCCATTGTGTCTCCCACCCAACCCAGGGGACTAGGTAGGCACCAGTTCAAACAGCCATGTGGCCTTCAAGGTGTCATTTGGGCAGGAGATCCTCTTGAAGCTTGTCTAATTCAAAAACAAACAATAAGGGTAGTCTGAGAAGAGTCCTTGAGGAGACATTCAGGATACACAGGGTGACCCAATTAAAACAGCAAGTTTGGAGGGGCAGAAGCAGAATTATTAAAGATAAATTGTGCCTAATTTCTAGACCTAAGTGGGTCGAGATTCAAATGGGACCAGATTGAGAGCAGATGCAAGCGAGGACAGGCTGTTCTTCCACAATCCATAGCTCACATCTTTTGGTCTATGGTGAATGATGTTTGGACTGGGCTGGGTTAAAAGAACAATCATGATAGAAATAGATGGGTGTGTAGCTTCCGGAAATTACCAAGAGAAGACTAGAACCCAGTCCTGCCACCTAGTCCAGAGCACTCTCTTCTAAGCCATTCACAAACACACTTGCAGAAATATTTCATGCAGATCAGATGACACGGCAATGGATTCTGGGAAGTTTTCTCTCATCTGTTTTTTGTTTTTTGTTTTTTTTTTCATTTACAGCTCAGGATAAGATCATCAGAGCTGAGCCGACTCACTGATGCAACTGATAGCTTTAGCACCTGGCACATTTTGCAAGTGCGGGGCTGGACTTTTCATTATGTGCAGGGCCAGAGTCTCATTCTACAGACTGGTCACACACTTCCTAAGAATGTTTCAGAGACTCACTTGGAAATCTGTTTCATCTTCACATTAGCTATGCTTAGAAATGAAATTCTTTGGGAGTTTCCTCGGGGTTTATGAGAGGCATTGAATATTGCACATTTGAAAATATATTTGAAGTTCTGCTGAGAGGCAGGAGATGAATTCACACCAGGGAAAGTGGCTTTTTGGTAGAAAAGCTCTATGTTGATGATACGTGTCAATGACAATTTGTAGTTTGACATAAAATTTAAACTGACCGGATGTTCAGAGATAAGAATTCAATCAACAGTTCCTCTATTCCTGGAGGTGAAATGGTTTCTGGAATAGTTTTATTTTCTATTCAACTTAAGAAACAGAATATGTTTGATTGTTCTGTTCTTCCACATTTAAGTGCTAAGACTGTCCTATCTAAGCCTTAATTTTAAAATACACCATTAAAAACTGTAAATGCAATGAACACAAGACTCCATTATTTTGGTGTTTCTCTGTTGGAATACTGAGAGCAGCACTGAGCCACTACTGACAACTGCTTTGCCTCCATGGATCCGACTGCTATTTTAATTAGAAAAAATTACAGTATTAGGCAGATAAGACTTGTCTAACTGTTGACTCTAGTATCACATCATGCTAGATATAGCTTAATGGTCTTTAGTATTAGTTAGTAACAAAAAGAAAAGGAAAAGGTAAATAGTTGGAAAGTGATAAGTCATTTTGAGGATCTGCCTTCCTACCTTTGCAAGCTTGTTGACGACAAGGACCATGGTTTCTTTATCAGCTACTAGCTTAGTAGCTGGGAAGAGTAATCACCAAACACATTCCCCCTGGAAGTATGAATGAATGAACAGAATTCAATGCATATCTCTCCCTCTGCATCTTTTGTTTTGTCTTTTTTCTGTTTTATTTTGACAAGTATTACTCATTCTGAACTAAGACATCCCTAGCCCACTCCCTGTCACTTGCTTCAAAGAGAGATCAATAGGCATTTGCAGAATCCATTGAAGGTTAGAGGGGAAAAAAAAATAAACTACCCAGCTTCAGTCCAGTAGCATCACTTAAGTTGCATCATTAGCAGGCGGCAGAAATGATAACAGTGGTCTCACCACTGCTGAGGCAACAGGGTCTACAATATGTTTAATAAAGTTCAGTTGGTTCGGTCAGACTGCAGGTTTATTGACAAGTCATAGGGTTCAGATATAGGCTTTTTTATGCCGGTTCACTGCACCATTTCATATAGTAGCCATTTCTCAAAATATTCCTATAGATCTGGGCAAACTGACCTCAAAAACTCATAAACCAAAAGGCATCTTTCAACCTGTGCAACCATCTATGTCCTCTGATTCCTGAGGAGTTATTCTTCTGCATATCATGACTTGCAGGTGTTCTTTCTGGTTCCAAGTCTACAGAAACTCTGAGGGCTAGTCGTTTGATTTTTCAGATCAGCTGTTTTTTTTGTTTTTTGTTTTTTGTTTTTGTTTTGTTTTTGTGGTACGCGGGCCTCTCACTGCTGTGGCCTCTCCCGCTGCAGAGCAACAGGCTCCGGACGCGCAGGCTCAGCGGCCATGGCTCACGGGCCCAGCCGCTCCGCGGCATGTGGGATCCTCCCGGACTGGGGCACGAACCCATGTCCCCTGCATCGGCAGGCGGACCCCCAACCACTGCGCCACCAGGGAAGCCCCAGATCAGCTGTTTTATTCAGCAAGGTAGTATGTTTTCTGCAGCAGCAATGTGTTTGATATATGGATTTGAAATATTCAGTTATCATCAGGATCCATATCAATTTTAAGGTCCTTAACTGCACCCAGATTGCCCAATTTTTGTACAAGTTATTCAAAGTCAAGGACCAGGCTCCTTAAAGCAGATCTAGCTGTTCCCATTGCTTTGACACTAGGCATTTCAGCACCATTAATTTCAGTGTATGACAGCTCTGATCCTCACTACCCCAAGGCCTTGACCTTGTATCTTGACTTCCTACCTTAATTCAGGGTCTGTGCGTTCTAGTCTTGTAACTCTCAGTGGTTTTAATAACAATTTGCGCAAAGCCATGTAATTGTCATCCCCTGCAGATACCATCTCAGGAGGTAGCCCCAAGCTTTCTGCCAGGCCTCCTACAGGATGGTAGCCTTCCCCCGGTCCCTAGATGTCCCTGATTTCCTCACTGGAGATTCTTCCAGTTGCCCGTGGCTGTGGCTGAGGTGAGACTGAGCCTTTTTGTTGCTGAGATCAGATCTGTCGTGACTTCTCAAGGGCAGTCTACTAGAGCTACTACCTACTACCGCCCCAGTGGTCTAAGGTTGGCACACATCAGTACATAGAGTGGGGAGTAGTTTGCGGTCCACACCTGGAAAGACACCCAGAACATCTGTGAGCTCTAGTTTTGAACCTTTCAACTAGACCATCTTCAGTTGCTAAATGCTATTAGGTTCTTCTTCCCTGCTACTTCGTATAGCACAGTTCCTATAACCTGAAAATTGAATCAGATTTGAAAATTTAAAAATTTTCAATATCAGCAATTATTCAGGCAAAAATCAGAACAACCATCAAGTCCTTCACAGGTCCCCCTCCACTAATCTTCCGCAGTGAAGGAAGTCTGGCTTCCAAATGGTCATTGGATTACTCTTTCCTTTCCTTATTAGTTCTGACTTGCTAAATCTGAGTTGAGTCATTAAGGTTTTTGGTTTTGTTTTGTTTTGTTCTAAATAATTCTCCAGTACTTTTTCAAATATCTCCTGTAGTGTCAACAGAGTCCCAAGAGTTTCAAGTTACTTATAATTGACAAAATGTTGCCTGTTGATAGTAGTAGAATTCATTCCAGGATTTGCGATCACTCCTGGCAATACTCCAGTCAACATTAAATTCACTTTTCTACTTACTCCTCACCTGCACACAAGCAGCTAAATGTAACTGGAGAAAAACACAAAGACACAGATTGGTCTCACATCTGAATTCATGGCCAGGCCCCACAAGTGGTCCTTCCCTCTGTCCAGAAATCCTGCTGTGTTTTTCCTGGTCCTTTCATGCTTATACTTTCCTCCTTCAACCATTATTTTTCACCTTCTCCACTTTTTTCCTCATCCATTCATTTGACAAATATTCATTGAGCACCTACTGTCTTCCTGACACTGTTTTCTCCCCCAGCTTTAATGAGGTATAATTGACATATAACATTGTGTGAGTTGACCGTATACAACATGTTAGTTTGAAACACTTCTATATCGCAAAATGATTACCGTAGCTAATATCTCCATCAAGTCACATAATTGCCATTTCCTTTTTGTGGTGAGAACATTTAAGATCTTACACAACTCACAAAAATGAACTTGAAATGAATTAAAGACTTAAACATAAGACCTGATACTATAAAACTCCTAGAAGAAAACAAAGGGGAAAAGCTCCTTGATACTGGTCTTGGCAATGATTTATTTTGGATAGGACACCAAAAGCACAAGCAACAAAAGTAAAAATTAATGAGTGGGACTACATCAAACTAAAAAACTTCTACACAGCAAAAGAAACAATCAACAAAATGAAAAGGCAACCTACAGAATGGGAGAAAATATTTGCACCTTCCCCGTTCTTAATCCATAACATTCTAACCTGATGACCTTGATCTGTAGTTCACTGAGAAAATAGGAGCACTCAGAAGACAAATCCTATATGTTCTACCATCAAACCTGTCAAACTGCCTACATCCATATACACATACTCTGCCCTCCCTCCTGACACAATTAACTTTTCATGCTGAGACTAAAAGCAAGCCCCTCCAGTGGTACAATAGGGTCCAACCCTTCTTGCCTGCTAAGCGACCTCACTACAGTAATTCATTCTCCTGCATTATCATTCATTTACCTCTCTACAGCATCATTCCTATCATGTAAACATGTTGGAATGAATCCCTTTTTCAAACAAAAGTTCGAACAGACAAAAGCCTCTCTCAGTGTCGCATGTTTATTAAGTTGTTCCCTACTTCTCGATCCCTTTTTGCAGCCAGAAGCACTGTTCAATCCTCAGTCCTCTCCTTCATCAACCTCTCAACAGCATTTGATACAATTGATCATCCATCCTTTGAAATACCTTATTTCATTGTTTTCCAGGACACCACTCTCTTAACTCTTCTGACCACTGCTTTTCAGGTTCCTTTGATGATTTTCTTTATTGTTTTCACTTCCATTGGTAAAGAGTGTCCATGGGCTCTAGAAACCCTTTCTCTGGCGACACTCAATGCCCCAGATGGTTATACCTATTCTGCCAATTACTCAGATTAAAAAAAAAATTTGCATTATCTTTGATCCATCTCTTTCTTTCACCCTCACATCCAATCCATCAGCAAATCTTGTTAGCTCTTTCTTTGAGATATATCCAGAACCTATTTCTGACCTCCTTCATTACAATCACCTTGGCCTGAGCCACCATTGCCTGAACGAATGCACGAGCCTGCTGGTTTCCCTGATTCCATTCTTTCCCCAGTTCCAGCTATTTTCCATACAGCATTCAGAGTGATCCTTTTCAAAATGTAAATCAAAGGACTTCCCTGGTGGCGCAGTGGTGAAGAATCCACTTGCCAATGCAGGGGACACGGGTTCGAGCCCTGGTCCGGGAAGACCCCACATGCCACAGAGCAACTAAGGCCGCGAGCCACAACTGCTGAGCCTGTACACCACAACTACTGAAGCCCACGTGCCTAGAGCCTGTGTTCTGTAACAAGAGAAGCCACCATAATGAGAAGCCCATGCGCTGCAGCGAAGAGTAGCCCCCATTTGCCGCAACTAGAGAAAAAGCCCACGCGCAGCAACGAAGACCCAATGCAGCCGAAAATAAATAAATTAATTAAAAATATATATATATATAAATCAAATCATATCCTCTGAACAAAACTGTCCAGTGATTTCCCATCTTGCTCAGGTAAAATCCATAATCATACCATATTCTACAAGGCCCTGCGTGATAAAGTTTCTGCCCACCTTTCTCACCTCCTCTGCTCTCCCCTTCTGTAATTTACTCTGGTCAAGCCACCAGGCCCCCTTGATGTTCCTTGAACATTTCAACCACATACCCTCCCCAGGGCCTTTGCGTCACCATTCTGTTCCCTGGAAAGCTCTTACCTCAGATAAATATGATTTGCTTCCTCATTTCATTCACATCTCTGCTTAACTGTCACCATACTTGAGAGTATTTCTGAATTCACCTTGCAAAAATAACCCCAATCAACCACCCTCTAGGACTCATCCCATTTAAAAATAATATTGTACACAACACCTCTCCACACCTGACCAATGTTGGATGTGTTTGTTCCCTACCTCTTGCCTGCCCTGCACATTAGAATAAAAGTAAGATTTAGAACTTGGTTTTCTTCAGTGCTGTATTCATAGTGTCTAGGATATTGTTCAGCACAGAGTAAGTGCTCAATAATAAATATTGACTGAATAAATGAATGAACTCCCACCCTCCATTCGTATCTCCTCTCACTGCCCTCTCACTTATTACAGCTCCCAGCATCAGGGCCCTTACACTATGTGTTCATTCCCTCTGCCCAGGCTTTTTGCCTGTTTGGCACATTCTCATAATTCAGGTCTGAGCTGAAATCTCCCACCACCAGAGAGGTTTTCTCTGATCACCTAATACAAACTCTGCCCCATCCAGGTGTTTCTCTCTCTCACCTATCACCCAGTTTTCTTTTGTTCCTAACACTTGTCACTCTATCTACCATCATCTTGTATATTTTGTTTGTCTATTGTGTCTTCTCCAGCGATTCCCCAGCAGGTAGGGCAGTGTCTGCATCTAATCCGTACGCAGTGATACTGAACTGAACGTGCGTGTGCCAGAAGAACTGACGTTCCCCAGAGTCCATTCCAGCTCTGCTTCTTCCAGGCAGTTCACTGCCTTGAACCATTATTATTGATCCTCTAGGTTTCTGGCAAAGAGGGGAGCAGTGCATTGACCTACCAGGACATATGGGATGTAAACAGATAAGAACTTTGTTTCCTACTCTCCCTTTTCATTTCCTTTGTTGAGCTGGTTCTTCCCTGGCCCTAACTGAATACTTGCTCTGCCCACAAATTTATAATTCTTTCCAGATACTCCACGAGTCTCCCGTGTTATGCTTCCAAGTGATTTCAAGGTGGAACTTCTCTCCCCTGTTCCAGCTCAGGCTTCCAGTCAGGGAAAAGGATGAGGTTGGTTTCTTTCTGTTTGCCTCCCTTGCACTTCTACATCTTGTCTTCTGCTGCCTGGTAACTAGGGCCCAGGGTTGGTGATGAAACACTGAAGATAAGTAGTCCAGGCACACTCGTACTTGACTGGTACCACCATGGACAATTACTGATGTATTCTCTGGGCCTGGAAAGCATTTAAAACGGATTCTTTCTCTCTTATCCTGTGCGAAGCATATACAAAAGGCCAAAGCCAAGGACTGAATGATTCAATTGGTAAAGATACAATGATACACTTTTACATTCAGACAGTTTATGATATACATAATTTAAAAAGGAAGGCTAGTCAAAGGTGCCAGCTCCCCATGGTCCCTGTCCCACGCATTCAAATGATAACATGGAAACAAAGGGGCTGCCTGCCATGTGTGCCATGGGGACCCACACAGTGGAGGGGCCAGCTGTAAACTATTCATAAGCACTTTGTATTCTGCAGCTCAATTCTGAAGTGGGGGCAGGGCAGAAAGCCCCTACCTCATCAAAACCTAGGAGGTGATGAGAAACTGACAGCTGGGAGTATCCCAGGGGGTGATCAAAGGCAAATGGGAGCTGGTCTTGGGATAGCACCTCACAGACTTTCCACCCACCTGTGCTCCAGGATCATCACAAGGCGTTCTGCCAAGACTCAGGTAAGGGGCTTCCCTGGTGGTGCAGTGGTTAAGGATCCACCTGCCAATGCAGGGGACACAGGTAGGATCCCTGATCCGGGAAGATCCCACATGCCATGGAGCAACTAAGCCTATACACCACAGCTACTGAGCCTGCGCTCTAGAGCCCTCGTGTCCTAGAGCCCATGCTCTGCAACAAGAGAAGCCACCGCAACGAGAAGCCTGCACGCTGCAACTAGAGAAAGCCCACGCGCAGCAACGAAGACCCAACGCAGCCAAAAAAAAAAAAACCCA
>NW_006780523.1:1544983-1569061 GCF_000442215.2 Lipotes vexillifer
CCCTACACTCTGTAGTTCTTCTTGGATTCTTCAGACATCCCACCCCCGTACTGGAGACTTCTATCTGCAGTTTCCTTGAGACTGTTGCTACAGTGTCCTCCCGTGTCTCCTTCTGAGCCCACTGTGTCCCCACCCCAGCGTCAGGAACATGCCTTAAGCTCTCAGTCGTCCCACTGAGGTTCTTCGCAATATGCTTGGGGCGAGCGGGCAAGCACCTCCTTCCCACCCCCTGGTAAATGGGACTCATTGCATACACCTTTCTCCAACAATCAGTTTCTCAAAACCTCTCACTCTCCCAACTCGTGATCCCTTTATACAGTGTCCAATGGATATGAGGAGTTTAAGATTTGTACGACCAGTTATTCACACTTGCTTTGCATCTAGGTTTGATTTGGGGTATTAGTGTTGGCTGTTTGCCTAAAGTTCCATTTTAATGTGTTATACATAGTTATCTCATCTGAAGCAAATCATAATTCCCAGATTATTCATATCACTGGTCACTTTTTCAATCAACCACTGTAACTTATTAATGTCCCATAAGTCCCCTGGGTATGTACATTTCAAATTAGTAGAATGTTGGAGGACAGATCTTTATCTTCTCATCTTTATCCATAAGGATTTAGTAGTACACACTCATCAAATCCAGCAAAGAAACCCAGGATCCTCTAATAGGCAGACTGGGGTAATTGTAATTAAATGGGAAGATGAGGGCAGGAGACCTATTAGAATTAACCGTAAGTAAGCTATAGCAAACTATGGTGCCCCCCACAGGATCTGGTACTTTATCCCATCTGAGGCACACACCATCCTCTCCCTTCCTGGTTGAGCATCACTTCATTGTGAGTCATTTTAGCAGATGGGGTTGTCATTTCCCTCAGATTGGTTGATTTGACCAAAGCAGACTGAGAAACTACTGTACGGAATGTTTAACATGGGGTCCGGCGTACTGCTAAATGTGGTGTATCTATTCAGAATATAATCATTATCCCTCCGTTTATTTACTAAACACATGTGTATTGAATACTCTTTTCCTAGCACAAGTTTGAATTTTATTTGATATTTTCCATCTGCTCTATTAGAGACGCATTTGGGATATGGAACTTGGACATTAAGGTGATTCCACTAAATACTGCATCTTTAGGATACTGTGCAAATCTCAGTGGGGCCATGTTTGTGGACTGTTCTGTAGCACATTGAGAATATTGTAGCTCTGTTTTACGTAACTCATCCTTAATTCAGTGCACACATATCCCAGGCATGGAAGCAGAAAACTACTCCTAGCTTCTACTTTCCTCCTTATTTTCCTATTTCACACTTTAGGTATTAGTAAATTTTCAAAATAAATACTTTTTAGAATAGGACCTGGTTGGAATCTTACAAACCTATCATTTTGAGAACCTAGGATGGCTCAAATCTTCTGTCATTTACCATTTCCTGACCTTCCTCAGTACCCCCAACCTTTGCAATATTAAAATTGGGGGGGGGGTTGGCTAATCTTTTTATGTATGCACAGATTCTTTCTCATCAAAATAAGTTAAATGTGAAAATTTTATTTGTGACTTTCAGCACACTTCCCTTGGTTTGGCAGCGTGAACTTTGGTGACCTACCATTTTTAAATTCGAATTTAAAAAATCAGTGTAGAAGGTATGTGGATTACATTTTCCAGACACCCGTTTTCTGGTTGCTCCCTGGTGAGCCAGAGTCATTAACATCCTCAGCAATTTCCAGTATGATTGCAGTCACTTCATTCCTGAAGATACTCCCAAGTACTCCACCTGCACATAGGCTTTAAATCAGCCTGTAGTGTCTCTTAAATTTTATCATAGTCTTGTTCACAGATAGTTCCCATACCAGCAGTGACCTAAGTGTGCTTTCCTCTGTATATCAGTCTTTTCATACTGTCAATGCTTTTGTCTCAAGTATCAAATGACTCTTTTATACATGAACAATACTAGGATCATAATAATCCCAAATAACTTAAGTCTCACCAGCCTATAAACAATATGTTAGCAAAGTTATAGCCCATAGACCAAATTTAGCCCGCCACTTGCTTTTGTAAATAAAAGTTTTTTAAAAAACACGGACTTCCCTGGTGGTGCAGTGGTTATGAATCCATCTGCCAATGCAGGGGACACGGGCTTGATCCCTGGTCCGGGAAGATCCCACATGCTGTAGAGCAACTAAGCCTGTGTGCCACAACTACTGAGCCTTTGCTCTAGAGCCCACAAGCCACAACTACTGAGACTGCATGCTGCAACTACTGAAGGCCGTGCACCTAGAGCCTGTGCTCCACAAGAGAAGCCACCGCAATGAGAAGCCCGCGCACCGCAACGAAGAGTAGCCCCTGCTCTCTGCAACTAGAGAAAGCCCATGTGCAGCAGCAAAGACCCAACACAGCCAAAAATAATAAATAAATAATTTTATAAAAGAAAAGAAAAACAGCCACGCTCATTTGTTTTCACATCATCTATGGCTACTTTCTCATCACAGTGGACAAGGTAGTTTTGAGAAAGGCCTATTGTCCACAAAGTCTAATGTATTTACTATCTAGACCTTCACCAAAATGCTTGTCAAACCCTGCTCTAAAAACAGACTTGATCTCATTAAGCTGAATATTCAAATTCGAATTCTCCCACACCCTAAGGATTGACTTGGAATTTCCTCTTCAAAATTTCAAAGTATCCATGAGCAGTTGCGCGACTCCACCCACCTGTGCTGGTTACTGCTTGTCTTGACTTCTCCTGTGCTTGAAATCTGAAGTCCCAAAGGGTTGTAGCAGTTGTAGATGCGCTTCCTTGACTCGATCCCAGCTAGACAAACATCAACTTTCCAGCACATAGACAGTTTTACAAATGGGATTTTCTGATGGAGACATTGGCTAGAACTTTCAGGCTTGTTATAGCAGTGGTAGAGTCCATCATGGCCAGTGGAGTAGAGACAGTCACGGGCAGGAAATTGCTGTACTCAGCAGAGTGGTAGGAGGGGTGAAACTGTTGTGCCTCCCTGAGAAATAATTGTGAAGTGTTGTCACCCAAAGGACATCATATCTACTGAGCCTTAGTGATACCTAGGTAAAGTAGAACACTGGTTATCAATTCTGGCTGCACAGTAGAACCTGCTAGGGAGCTTGTAAAAAATACTGATGCCCAGGCTCTGCCACATACCAGTTAAAACAGCATCTCTCGGGATGGACTCAGGTATTGTTATTTTAAGATACCAATTATTAACTTGTTTTTAGAGAGTAATTGAAATTGAGTCCAATCCCCCAAATGTCATTCCCCACTTGTGACAGTGGTATAGTTTCTGACAAAGACTAATAATGGCTTCAGTTTTCAAAAGAAAAAAATCTGATGTAAAATGCCATCTTTTCACCTTATGTATTTTTCCTTCTTTCTTTGGACTATTTCAGCAGCATCTTGGTTGGTTCTCTCTCTCTCTCTCTCTCTTTCTTAGTCCATGTCAAATATGAGCAAGGAACATTTTTTTAAGTTTCCATTTAGATTAAATTAACCCCTCTGGATATGTTCAAATGCTTTGTAAATTATTTTGAAAATCCCCATATCTGAAATTTTAAAGCAGGCCTAACATCGGCTGAGCACTTCTTATGCATTCACTCTGGCACTAGACCCTTTACATACATCATCTCATTTAATCCTCACAACGTCCCAGTTAGATAGGTTTTATTTGTCTGTTTTACAATAAGAAACCTGAAGCAAAGAAACTTTAAGTGCCTTAGTCCAAGTTCATCCAACTAAATAATGACAAGGAAGGAAACAAAGAAGGAAGGAATCTCAGAGTAACCCACAGCTAACAGGGGTGAAATATTTTCTTCAAAGTGTTTCTACACACTGGGGAGATGGACTCTGATGAAAAGTTTATTAATAATAACAGCTAACATTTATAAGTTGCTTACCAGGTGTGAGGTGATTTGCAAAGCTCTCATTTAACCCTCTGAATAACTCTACAAGGGAATTACTCTTAATATCCTCATTTTGCAGTGAGGACCCTGAGACACACAGGTTATAGCAAAACAGCTTAGAGTCACAAAGCTAGTGAAGGTCAAGTGTAGGGATCAAACTGGGTTCTGCAGGACTCCAGAACCCATGCTCTAAACCACTCCTCTATAATACATCTGTCAAGAGTATAGAAAGAATTTCTCTATTATGAAAATGATAACCCAGGGATCTAATTCCTCACTCCCTCAGTAAGTGTGACCAAAGTCTCAGTGATGTGAGGTTGTTCAACTAAATCACCACCTCCCAAAATGTCCTGCAAATCACTACTTCCAGGAGCTTCTCTGTGAGAAATAGGTTTCCTTAGTCAATTACAGACGTGACACACTATATACTAAATCCCCTTCATGGAGATTCACCATGCAAATGTACATATCCCAGGTTCTGAAAAAAATCTTCAGGAAACACACAGAGACACTTGAACCATGCAAAATTACTTTGAGTATTTCTAAAAGTTATGTGAAAATGGAAGATCCCTCTCCTAGCTATATTATAATCCTACTGAACTAGTGTTCAGTGAATGAACATTGAGAAATACTGATTTAAGTCTTTCAACCATTTAAGTGATTGACTTGTAAATTGGACAACCATGAAGATTACAGTGATAGTACCTAAAATGTCTGAAAGTGTTACATTTAACAAATTTTCATGGAGAGATATCTATTTTTCTTAACCCCCCCTACACACACACACACACACACACACACACACACACACACACACAGTATTTCCTCTTGGAACTCCTGTTTTGGCTGAATGAAATATTATGAGTGTATCATATCTCCTGCCTCTCACCTCTTGCAGTGACTCCTCCAGATAAAGAAGGTATCTATGGTGGCCATGAAAATGTGTCAATCACGTCTCCTGCTCTGGGCTGCACAACGGACAGATGGCCCCAGCAACTGCACTGTAAATCCATTACTAGCACTGAGGTCACATTTCCCATGGGCATCTCTTAGTGTCTGAGAGTTGCAGGAATACTAAGGCAGACTCGTTCCTGCAAGGTGTATGACTCCTCACCAAAACATACTTAGAATTTCCCTGTAGTCTGAGATCTGTCTAACCCTCCTTTCTTCTCTCTCATCTTTAAAGAGATTAGACCTTCATCACAGACTAATGACTTCCTCCAATGCTCTTATTATTCCCTCCACATTTCCTTAATAGGCATTTCCACAATAAATCCCACACATGTCTAATCCTGTCTTGGCATCTGCTTTTCAGAAGATCTGAACTAACACAGTGTCCTTCCTCTTCTCAGTACTCTAATATACTTTGCATATATCTATATTTTCTCTATTTTCTATTAACCTATAGCTTTCACTGAAAAGTATAAATTATACCTTGTTTGTATCAGCATCTCCAATGTCTAGCAGTATTTAGGATATGAAATGATGGAAGGATAGGATTTACAAAAGAAAGAAGGAAAGAAGGGACTTTATATCAACAAGATGGTAGAATAGGAGGTCCCAGACCTTGTCCTCTGACCCACCCACCCAGAAACATCAATTTAACAACCATCCATGGATGAAAATACTTTTATGAGAGCTCCAGAGACCAGGTGAGAAGTTCCAGCACCCCAGTGGAGCACAAAAGCCAAGAACAGCCATACTGAAAAAGATACGAACAGTTTCACTTTACCTGCATCAAACCTCCCCCAAACTGGCACAGTTCACAGCAGAGAGAGACTGTCTCCACTCATTTTTTTTCTCCTTCAGAGGAAAGACAGAGTGAAGTGAGCTACTGGCGTCTTGAATCTTTGGGGACATTGCTTGAGAGGCCAGCTTCTGTTTCATCTCACCCAGTTTGCTAAGCAAATCAGCACAGCTGGATTGTCTGGGAGCCACTAAAAACAAATTATGGGGCAAATAATGCATGTATCACAACAACCATCCCACAGACCCTGCCAGCTAGCCCACCCATGTGCAGACCCCAGCAGCCAGCTATTTCACATGTACCACCTCCCATTCAGTGCCCCATGGGCCCCTGCAGTCAACACAGCACAGGTCCCTGAAGTCAGCGCCCTGCAGGCCTCCAGAGCCAGTGCCCTGGGCACCACCCCAGATGGCACCCCATGAACCCTTGCAGATGGTGCCCCTCTTGTCCCCATATATGGCACGAACATGAGCCTGCAGACAGCATGAGGATCTCAGGAGCGCCTCAACCCTGCAGGATTGGGAGAAGGCACACAGACCTGAGACTGCTCCTTCAGGAGGGCAGCAGAGTAATGGAGTTTGTACTGAGTGTCCTGGCATCTCAGTGCACTGCCCTAGAGAAAGGGGCAGGTAACTGTCAAAACTCAGCATGGCTCTGTAGGGCAGTAAGAAGGTGCACAATCCTAAAATATCTCCTTCAGGGGGGAGAAAGGGAAGTACATGTTGCACCCAACACTCTGGAGTCTCAGGGCACTGCCCTAGGGAAAAACACTGGGTGGCGCTCAGCACTTGGCACAGTTCTGTGGGATTAAGAGTTGGCACACAATCCTAAAACTTCCTCCCCAGGAGGGAATGAGAATATTGGAATGGGCATAGCCATTGAAAAGAATTGAGGGATCCTCCAGAATCTCTAGCTGCAATGATTGGTGAAAGGCTTTCCTCTTTAAACTAGTTTGTAAAGACTGAAGAGGTGACTGCTTCTTCCAGTGCACACACACCAATACAAGGCTATAAGAAACAGAAAGAATCAGGGGGAAATGATACCACAAAAGGAACAAATTAAATCTCCTGTAACAGATAACAAAGAAATAGAGATCTACAAACTGACTGAAAAAGAATGCAAAATAATCATGTTAAAGAAGTCCAGTGAGCTACAAGAGAACACAGATAGATAATTCAATGAAATCAGGAAAACAAAACATGAACAAAATGAGAAATTCAACAAAGGGATAAAAAGTATCGAAAGGAAACTAATGGGAATTCTGGAACTGAAGAATACCATGACTAAACTGAAAAATTCGACAAAGAGCTTCACAACAGCAAACTCAATCAAGCAGAAGACAATAAGTGAACTCAAAGATGATATTTGAAATTACACAGAGGAACAAAAAGGAAAAAGTGAAGAAAGCCTATGACACTATCAATGGAATCAACATATACATTATGGGAGTCCCATAATAACAGCAAACATAAAGGGGAAGACAACTTATTTAAATAAATAATGGCTGAAAACTTCCAAATCTGGGAGAAATGGACATCCAGATTCATTACACCCAAAGTTCCAAAATAAAGTGAACCTAAAGGGTTATTAAATTGTTAAATGTCAGAGACAGAGAATTGTGAAAGCATCCAGAGAAAAGCAATTCATCACATAAAGGGAACCCCCCTGACCAGTCCCTCCCATCAAGCCTCTTAGATAGCCTCAGCCACCAGAGAGCAGAAGCAAGAAGAACTACAGACCTGCAGCCTGTGGAACAAAAACCACATTCACAGAAAGAAAGACAAGATGAAAAGGCAGAGGGCTATGTACCAGATGAAGGAACAAGATAAAACCCCAGAAAAACAACTAAATGAAGTGGAGATAGGCAACCTTCCAGAAAAAGTATTCAGAATAATGATAGTGAAAATGATCCAGGACCTCAGAAAAACAATGGGGGCAAAGCGAGAAGACAAGAAATGTTTAACAGAGACCTGGAAGAATTAAAGAACAAACAAACAGAGATGAACAATACAATAACTGAAACGAAAACTACACTAGAAGGAATCAATAGCAGAATAACTGAGGCAGAAAAACAGATAAGTGACCTGGAAGACAGAATGGTGGAATTCACTGCCATGGAACAGAATAAAGAAAAAAGAATGAAAAGAAATGAAGACAGCCTAAGAGACCTCTGGGAGAACATTAAACACAAGAACATTTGCATTATCGGGGTACCAGAAGGAGAAGAGAGAGACAAAGGACCAGAGAAAATATTTGAAGAGATTACAGTCGAAAGCTTCCCTAACATGGGAAAGGAAATAGCCACCCAAGTCCAGGAAGCACAGCAAGTCCCATACAGGATAAGCCCAAGGAGAAACACGCCAAGACAAATAGTAATCAAATTGGCAAAAATTAAAGACAAAGAAAAAATATTGAAAGCAGCAAGGGAAAAATGAAAAACTATATACAGGGGAACTCCCATAAGGTTAATAGCTGATTTCTCAGCAGAAACTCTGCAAGTCAGAAGGGAATGGCATGATATATCTAAAGTGATGAAAGGGAAGAAACTAGAACCAAGATTACTCTACCTGGCAAGGATCTCTTTCAGATTCGATGGAGAAATCAAAAGCTTTACAGACAAGCAAAAGCTAAGAGAATTCAGCACCACCAAACCATAGCTACAACAAATGCTAAAGGAACTTCTCTAAAGGGGAAACACAAGAGAAGAAAAGGACCTACAAAAACAAACCCAAAACAATTAAGAAAATGGTCGCAGAAACATACATATCGAAAATTACCTTAAACGTGAATGGATTAAATGCTCCAAACAAAAGACACAGGCTTCCTGAAGGGATACAAAAACAAGACCCATATATATGCTGCCTACAAGAGAACCACTTCAGACCTAGGGACACATACAGACTGAAAGTGAGGGGATGGAAAAAGATATTCCATGCAAACGGAAATCAAAAGAAAGCTGGAGTAGCTATACTCATATCAGATAAAATAGACTTTAAAATAAAGAATGTTACAAGTGAGAAGGAAGGACACTACATAATGATCAAGGGATCAATCCATGAAGAAGATATAACAATTATAAATATATATGCAACCAACAGAGGAGCACCTAAATACATAAGGCAACTGCTAACAGCTATAAAAGAGGAAATCGACAGTAACACAACAATAGTGGGGGACTTTAACTCCTCACTTACACCAATGGACAGATCATCCAAACAGAAAATAAATAAGGAAACAGAAGCTTTAAATGACACAACAGACCAGATAGATTTAATTGATATTTATAGGACATTCCACCCAAAAACAGCAGTTACACTTTCTTCTCAAGTGAGCATAGAACATTCTCCAGGACAGATCACATCTTAGGTCACAAGTCAAGCCTCAGTAAATTTAATAAAATTGAAATCATATCAAGCATCTTTTCTGACCACAATGCTATGAGATTAGAAATCAATTACAGGGAAAAAACCGTAAAAAACACAAACACATGGAGGCTAAATAATATGTTACTAAATAACCAAGAGATCACTGAAAAAAATCAAAGAGGAAATCAAAAAGTACCTAGAGACAAATGACAATGAAAACATGACAATCCAAAACGTATGGGATGCAGCAAAAGCAGTTCTAAGAGGGAAGTTTGCAGCTATACAAGCCTACCTCAAGAAACAAGGAAAATCTCAAATAAACAATCTAACCTTACACCTAAAGGAACTACAGAAAGAAGAACAAACAAAACCCAAAGTTAGCAGAAGGAAAGAAATCATAAAGATCAGAGCAGAAATAAATGAAACAGAAGCAAAGATCAATAAAACTAAAAGCTGGTTCTTTGAGAAGATAAACAAAACAGATAAACCATTAGCCACACTCATCAAGAAAAAGAGGGAGGGGACCCAAATCAGTCAAATTAGAAGTGAAAAAGGAGAAGTTACAACAGACACCACAGAAATACAAAGCATCCTAAGAGACTACTACAAGCAACTCTATGCCAATAAAATGGACAACCTGGAAGAAATGGACAAATTCTTAGAAACATAACCTTCCAAGACTGAACCAGGAAGAAACAGAAAATATGAACAGAGAAATCACAAGTAATGAAATTGAAACTGTGATTAAAAATATTCCAACAAACAAAAGTCCAGGACCAGATGGCTTCACAGGTGAATTCTATCAAACATTTAGAGAAGAGCTAACAGCTATCCTTCTCAAACTCTTCCAGAAAATTGCAGAGCAAGGAACACTCCCAAACTCATTCTATGAGGCCACCATCACCCCAATACCAAAACCAGACAAAGTTACTACAGAAAAAGAAAATTACAGACCAATATCACTGATGAACATAGATGTAAAAGTCCTCAACAAAATTCTAGCAAACAGAATCCAACTACACATTAAAAGGATTATACACCATGATTAAGTGGGATTTATCCCAGAGATGCAAGGATTCGTCAATATACGCAAATCAATCAATGTGATACACCATATTAACAAACTGAAGAATAAAACCATATGATCATCTCAACAGATGCAGAAAAAGCTTTGAGAAAATTCAACACCCATTTATGATAAAAACTCTCCAGAAAGTGGGCATAGAGGGAACCTACCTCAACATAATAAAGGCCATATATGACAAACCCACAGAAAACATCATTCTCAATGGTGAAAAACTGAAAGCATTTCCTCTAAGATCAGGAACGAGAAAAGGATGTCCACTCTGACCACTATTATTCAACATAGTTTTGGAAGTCCTAGCCTCGGCAATCAGAGAAGAAAAAGAAATAAGAGGAATACAAATTGGAAAAGAAGAAGTAAGAAGAAGTAAAACTGTTAGTGTTTGCACATGACATGATACTATACATAGAGAATCCTAAAAATGCCACCAGAAAACTACTAGAGCTAATCAATGAATTTGGTAAAGTTGCAGGATACAAAATTAATGCACAGAAATCTCTTGCATCCTATACACTAATGATGAAAAATATGAAAGAGAAATTATTGAAACACTCCCATTTACCATTGCAACACAAAGAATTAAATACCTAGGAATAAACCTACTTAGGTAAACAAAAGACCTGTATGCAGAAAACTATAAGACACTGATGAAAGAAATTAAAGATGCTACCAACAGTTGGAGGGATATACCATGTTCTTAGATTAGAAGAATCAATATTGTGGAAATGACTATTCTACCCAAAGCAATTTACAGATTCAATGCAATCCCTGTCAAATTACCAATGGCATTTTTTATGGAACTAGTACAAATCATCTTAAAATTTGTATGGAAACAAAAAAGACCCCGAATAGCAAAAGCAGTCTTGAGGGAAAAAAATGAAGCTGGAGTAATCAGACTCCCTGACTTCAGACTATACTCCAAAGCTACAGTAATCAATACAATATGGTACTGGCACAAAAACAGAAACATATATCAATGGAACAAGATAGAAAACCCAGAAATAAACCCATGCACCTATGGTCAACTAATCTATGACAAAGGAGGCAAAGATATACAATGGAGAAAAGACAGTCTCTTCCATAAGTGGTGCTGGGAAAACTGGACAGGTACATGTAAAAGAATGAAATTAGAACACTCCCTACACCATACACAAAAATAAACTCAAAATGGATTAGACACTTAAATGTAAGACCGGACACTGTAAAACTCTTAGAGGAAAACACAGGAAGAACACCCTTTAACATAAATTACAGCAAGATCTTTTATGATCTACCTTCTAGAATAATGGAAATAAAAACAAAAATAAACAAATGGGATCTGATGTAACTTAAAAGCTTTTGCAAAGCAAAGGAAACTACAAACAAGATGAAAAGTCAACCCTCAGAATGGGAGAAAATATTTGCAAATGAATCAATGGACAAAGGATTAATCTCCAAAATATATAAACAGCTCATGCAGCTCAATATTAAAGAAACAAACAACCCAATCCAAAAATGGGCTGAAGACCTAAATAGACATTTCTCTAAAGAAGACATACAGATGGACAAGAAGCAAATGAAAAGCTGCTCAACATCACTAATTATTAGAGAAATGCAAATCAAAACTACAATGAGGGGTCTTCCGTGGTGGTGCAGTGGTTGAGAGTCCACCTGCCGATGCAGGGAACACAGGTTCATGCCCCGGTCCGGGAAGATCCCACATGCCACAGAGCTGCTGGGCCTGTGAGCCATGGCCGCTGAGCCTGCACGTCTGGAGCCTGTGCTCCGCAACAGGAAAGGCCACAACAGTGAGAGGCCCACGTACCACAAAACAAAACATAAAAAAGTACAATGAGGTATCACCTCATACCAGTTAGAATGGGTATTATCAGAAAATCTACAAACAACAAATGCTGGAGAAGGTGTGGAGAAAAGGGAACCCTCTTGCACTGTTGGTGGGAATGTAAATTGATACAGCCACTATGGAGAACACTATGGAGGTTCCTTAAAAAACTAAAAATAGAATTACCACATGTGATCCAGCAATCCCACTACTGGGCATATACCCAGAGAAAACCATAATTCAAAAAACCCATGCAGCACTATTTACAATAGCTAGGTCACGGAAGCAACCTAAATGCCCATTGACAGACAAATGGATAAAGAAGATGTGGTACATATATACAGTGGAATATTACTCAGTCATAAAAAGGAACGAAATTGAGTCATTTGTTGAGACGCGGATGGATCTAGACGGATCTAGAGACTGTCATACAGAGTGAAGTAAGTCAGAAGAGCAAAACAAATATCGTATATTAACGCATGTATGTGGAACCTAGAAAAATGGTACAGATAAATCGGTTTGCAGGGCAGAAGTTGAGATACAGATGTAGAGAACAAACATATGGACACCCAGAGGGGAAAACCGCGGTGGGGTGGGGATGGTGGTGTTCTGAATTGGGCGATTGGGATTTACATATATACACTGATGTGTATAAAACTGATGACTAATAAGAACCTGCAGTATTTTTTTTTAAAAAAAGGAACCCACCCCCCATAGGACAATCAGCAGATATGTCAGCAGAAATCTTGCAAGCCAGGAGAGACTGGGATGATATGTTTAAAAATGCTACTAACCAAAAATATTGTATCCAGCAAAATGTTCTTTAAAAATGAAGGAGATAAAATTTTTCTTTCCCAAACAAAAACTGAGGGAATTCATCACCACTAGACCTATATTACAAGAAGTGCTATGAAATATTAATGAAAGAAACTTAAAAAGACACAAATGGTAAGATATTCCATGTTTGTAATTGGAAGAATTAATATTTCTAACATGTCCATACTACCCAAAGCAATCTGCAGATTCAGTGTAGCCCCTATATAAATTCCAGTGGCATTTTTTTACAGAAATGGGGGAAAAAATCCTAAAATTCATATAGAATTGCAAAAGCCTCCAAATAGTAAAAGTAATTTTGAGCAAGAATAGCAATGCTGGAGGTATCACTCTTCCTGATTTCAAATACATTACAAAGCTACAGTAATCAAAACAGTATTTTACTGGCATAAAACACCCCCCCCCACACACACACCAGTGGAACAGAATAGAGAGCACAGAAATAGACCTATGCATATACAGTCAATTGATCTTCCACAAGGGTTCTAAGAATACACAATGGGTAAAGGATAGTAGTATCTTCAGTAAATGGTGTTGGGAAAACTTGATAGCCACACGTAGAAGAATAAAATTGAACTCATGTCAAATCATACATAAAAATTAACTCAATTGGATTAAAGACTTAACCATAAGACATGAAGCTATAAAACTCCTAGAAGAAAACAGGGAAAATGCTCCTTGACATTGGTCTTGGCAATGGTTTCTTGGATATGACATCAAATGCACAGGCAACAAAAGCAAATATAGACAAGTGGGACTATGTCAAACTAAAAGGATTTTGCATAGCAATGGAAACAGTTACAGAGAGAAAAAGACAACCTACAGAATGGTTGAAAATATTTGCAAATAATATATCTGATGAAAGGTTAATATCTAAAATATGTAAGAAATTCCTACAACCCAACTTAAAAAAATAAAAAATAAACCAGTTAAAAATGGGCAAAAGACTTGAATAGACATTTCTCAAAGGAGACATAGAAATGACCAACAGGTATATCAAAAGGTGGTCAACATCACTAATCATCAGAGAAACGCAAATCAAAACCACAATGAGGAATCAGCTCACACTTATTAGAATGGCTAGTATCAAAAAACAAGGATAACAAGTGTTGGTGATGGTGTGGAGAAAAGGGAACCTTCACACACTGTTGGTAGGCATGGAAATTGGGGCAGCTGTTGTGGAAAACAGTATGGAAGCTCTTCAAAAAATTAAATAGAATTATTAAGTGATTCAGCAATCCTACTTCTGATGTGTATCCAAAGGAAATAAAATGGGGATCTCAAAGAGGTATCTGTTTTCCAAGTTCACTGCACCATTATTCACAGTAGCTATGACACAGAATCAACCTGTCTGTCTGTTGATTAGCAGATATTTGCCGAGCTTCTTCATTGAGTCATGCTCTACTTGAGGTGCTGGGAGTACAGAACTCTCAAGGAGCTCATAATCAAGTGGGGAATACCAATACAGACAGACAAATATTTAATGCTAGATAGTAATGGGGTACTCTAGGTACACCTGACTCAACTTGTGTGAGGGGGGAATAAGGATTGGCTTTATGGAAGATGTGGTACCTGAGCTGACCTTCAAAGAATCAATAAATGTAAGGTAAAATATGCAGTATGAGGTAGATGATATGAGCATTCCAGCAGAGGGAAAAAGAGAAGCAAGGCAGCTGGGAAGTAGAGAAAGCATAAGATGTTCAGAAGTTTCAAGTAGCTCTGTCAAGCTAGGACACAGGAAAGGAGAGTGGTGGGAAGAGCACTATCTCCGTATCCAAAATTTCTGCTAAGAATATAAATGGAAAATATTTACCAATAACTTGATGGCAAATATTCAGCTGATATTTAGATGAAGTTCAGCTTTGTTTGTTAAACCAGCTTGATAATTTTTGAATAGTAGATATGTTATCTATTTTTCATATTCTTTCCTTGTAAGTCTCTATTTTGATTTCATGTTGGAGATGAAAAGGTACTGAACTTATTTGAGAATGGCAGGTGATAACTCTGGAATTCTGAAGAACAGACAATATCTGGTAAGTGACAAGATAGCTTTGAGAAACAGAAGGACAGTTGTTCTTTTGTGGTTGGCATATACCTTTTCCCAAACCATAAATTATTTTAACCAAGTAATACAACACTTCAGTGAAGGACATAGGATAGTAGGCAGGGGAGGTAGATGGGCGATATAGGGAAATGATTGGTTAGCAATAAACAGAATTCACCAAGAAATTAGATTTAAGATAATATAAATGATTATTCTTGTTCTACTTTTCTAATTTTTTATAAATATGGATGCCTTATTTTCATTATCGGAATTAAAAAAAAAACTTCATGTGGGATAATTGGTATTTGTTTGAGAATTTACCTCACAATGAAATAGCAAAATGTCAAAAAGATCCTGTTTTCAAAGCTCAGAAGTGTCAATGCTACAAAACTCAAAATGGCTAGAAGTGAACAGCTTATACACAACCAGCAGAGGAGGCTCAGCCTGATAAGAATGTCAAGTTCCTATATGCGAAGAGCATAACAGTACAGCTTTCCATTTGAGGAGGTGATTTTTTGTGTGTTTCATTTTTGTGTCTTCTAAATTGTTGTTTTCAAATTTGACTCGAAACTTAGATTCCTGAAGTTTGTCTTTTGTTGAAAGGATAAAAGAAAACATATCCTAGCAAATGTGGCTATCTGTTATTGATATTTATACCTAACATGTATTTATGAATAATTAATAACTTAGGTGATGGTTCTAGGTTTAACAAGCTTAGATTCTTTCTCATCTTTGAAACCACCTCAAAAAAATGGAGAGATCTTCATCTTTGGTAAACTACCAAACAGAATAGATCCACATATATGTATAACTGAATCACTTTGCTGTACACCTGAAACTAACACAACATCGTTAGTCAACTATACTCCAATATAAAATAAAATTTTTTAAAAAATTCCCCAGAACCTTTTTCTAATGGTAAAAGTATACAACTAATAACATCTATCTGCTGGGAGATACGGCAGGCAAACAATGGTGATCTAACATCCTCATAATTTGTATCTCTGATGAAGCGAACAGAAGATAAAAATTTTTCAAAGTTGTAGCTCAGGAAAACTTTTCTAACTAATGGAAGATTCAACTCTTTAGATATAATGGCTCACTGTATTCCAGGGATGTTGTTACGTAACGATGATGACCATCCTACTGGCAAATAAGAAAAAGAATAATGGCACCAAGTGTTTGTTAGAGTGTGAGGAAGGATACTCCAGTTCTCTACTGATGGGAATAAAAATGTACAGTGTTTCTGGAGGGCCGAGAGAAATTCCATATCAAAAATATTTTTAAATTAGTTTTTGACTGTTAATTTAATTTCTTAGATTTGATACCAGTTACTTAATAGAATATGCATAAGGCATAGTTACATTTTGTTTACCAAGACATCATCCTTAATAATAAAAAAAAATTGAAAATAAAACTCTCTACAAGTCCAACAATATGGGGTAGCAGGTTGCTTTAATGTATATATGAATATATAGGGAATGCATTTACATGAGAAATATTTGAAATATTGGGATGTTTATGTATCATTATTTTAGTAAATGGTTATCTTTCAGTGGTGGGATGAGGTGAAATCTATGTTTTAGGTTCTTTCTTTTTAATTATCTCTGTTTCCCTATTTTCCTTCAATGTGTACATACTGAAAAGGACAAGGACTTTCAGAGTAGGGGGAATGTAGTCTGCTAGGCCTAAAACTAATCCCTAGGGCAAGATCAGTTTAAGCCCCAAATGTACAAGCCGAAAAGGACTCTGGGGACTGGTAAGCAAGTTACTTTCTTAAGGTGGGGAGTTAGAGGAAAGGGCAGATCTAGACCCTGACACTCTAATTCCTTCTGTAAGTTTTACTTTTTGTTTAGCATAACTCCACTGTTTAGCATTGTGACACTCAGTACTGAGCTGCTAGCCTCAGGTCCATTTTAAGGCATTATGCATTACGTATTTTTTCAATCAAGGTCAGTACATCCATCTAGCTGGCTAGCTATGGCTCTGTAAGTTAAGACACCATACTATTGGACACGTCAAGGTTATGTCCAAATATACATGCATCTAGATGCATACATACATTATTAGTAAGTTAATTTCTAGACACAGTTTGGGAACTAGAAGCCCTTCAAAGGCATGGTGTTCTAGCAAGATTATCGAAACCTACAAGTTGTTGTATCTTTTAACCACGGTAGCATTTGATTCCTCAAGTATAACATGAGGACATATGACTTCTGAGAATGAAGATGAAAAAAGTAGTGTCACTCAAGTAAATCACTGTATTGTGGTGTAAACATTACTTTTCTCAGTCAATCCAGAATCTTCAGATCGTGCATAATCATGTTCATGTATTGCTTCATATATTATATTTCTCTCCAATTATATTGTCACATTATTGAGAACTGGGCTCAGCTTGATTTTTTTCCTGTGTTCCCCAGAGAGCCTAGGACAATTGTGGAAGATATAAAAAGTGATTATATGAATGGGGAGAATACAGAGATCTTCTTAAAAATGAGATTACATTCATTTATTCATTTCATTTTCAAACAGTGCCTTGAACACAGTGGCAATAGATAATTTTTGTTGGATGAATGAATTAATAAATTTTCCTTATGATGCTGGAGTTTAACAGAGCAAGAGCTTTGAAATCTGATAGAGCTGATTTTTTTCTTCAGGCTCTCTTGCTTGTGAAGGCAATGAACTTCTCTGAGACTCTGTGCATCATCTCTAAAATGGAGGTTCTGGCTTCCTAAGGAGGTCAGTTGGAGGATTAAATGAGATCGTAAATGTCAGAAGAATCCATGATGATAACAGTCTTCCTTGATTTGTATCACTGCACCTTCCTGGGTCAATCAGTACAAGGCCCTTTTGCAGTTCTTTGTGCTGCTGGTGCATTTGAATGGTATATGCCAGATCTCATGGAGCCTAATCACTAGGTATAAACCCACTAACAAGGCTCCGGGGCAGGGGGATCTTTGAATATTGGAAACTCAGCCTCAATAAATCTAACTATCCTGTTAACATTGTTCTGGGCACTTTGACCTATTCCACATGAGAATGTCTCAGTTATTTCCGCTGATTTTGAGAGGTAGAAAAAGAAATCTCTACCTGCTTACAGTTCAGAAGAGCCAAGGTAAAATGCAGAGAAAACAAAATAGATGGTCCATTTGTTTAAAAAAAAAAAAAAAAAAGATATAGGGTAACACAGTGTTTTCTAAGTGTAGTCCCTGTAACCTCTAGGTTCTGCCAAGCCCTTCCAGGTCTCCTGGGAATTAAGGCAAAGGGAAAGTTTGACTGAATGTCTGAGCCCTATGCCCACTTCAATCAGGACAGGTTCATTTTTATCCAGTTTATTTTGCGGGGGGGGCTTCTATGGAAGATGATGTTTGAATAAAGGTTTCTACTGCTAAAATAATGTCAAAAGTTACTTACGTGGTGACAAAACACTGTGTTCAGTGTCAGGAAATGGTGATGAGGATAAGTATTGTCTGTATTATCTGATAAGTATTATAATTTACTAGAAATATTCACAGAGTACCTCATGTAATCCTTACAAATAGATATTATGAAGTAGGTACCTTCTTATCCTCATTTTTCAAATGATGAAAACTGAGATTCAGAGAGTTTAAAAGAATTGCTCTGAGGCAGGAGACAGATGGGCCCCTGGGGCAAACGGTTTGAGTTTGTTACTTGTGGACTGATACTCCCAGACGGGAATAACAGTACAATTGGGAGAGGAGGCTGGTCCCTGCCCAGATAGGAGATAAGAGACCACTTATTCCTCATTCTCGAAGTTAGGAGACCTCCCTGACTACACATGTGCAGAAAGGCTCCTTGGAGGTCAAAAGGGGAGTGATGCTAACTGATGACAACTGATGTTCACTACCCATAGGCCTCTTCAGTAGACTCCATCTTGGCTAAGAGATGCGTGCACACACATGGGAAAATCCTGAGATATACCAAATACAGACTTTGAACCAGGCAAATCAAAATGATTGGCCAAAGGAAACCTGGAAGAAATGACCCATAAAAGTGATTCAAACTGCCACGAGGGCACAACTCTCTCTCTGAGCCCGCCCATGTGTCTATCCACACGTACTCTTTTTTTCTCTTAATAAATACTTGTTTCACTACTTTCCATCTTTGTGGGAATTCTTTTTCTGCAAAGCCATAGGGCCAGGGCCTTGTCACTGACCACTAGTCTAGTGTCTAGGATTTGGTGCTCTCACCACTGCGACCTGACCTCAATCACTGGCGGGGAACAAAAACCCTGCTTCAAGCCGCTGCAGACTGAGGCCACCAGTCTGCAGATTCACCGCTGCAGATCAGCCCAAGTTGTACAGCTAGTTAGTGGTAGAAGTGGGATTAAAATTTACATGTTACAGCAGTTGAACTGGCTTTACGACTTGGCTTTGCCAGTTACTGGCTGTGTGGAATTAAGTAAACCTTATCCTCTTTTTGGTACTAGTTTCCTCATCTGTAATGCCTCTGTAAAGGGTTCAGGCTAGAAGGTCTCTACTATAAGCCAATTGATATACTGAAGTTCCAAATGTATTCTGTTTGAAGAAAAATATTCAACGATTAAGAAAAAACCCTGCTGCCCTATATTAAGTAACATTGGGCATCTCCTGCTGATTTGATTACATTTGATTTTTAGCAACAGTGTCCATAATAGTAAAGGTGTCCATACTGTGTGCACTCTAAGCCATTTTAACCATCATATACTGCTATTTTGTAGATATAGGACTTCCTGTAAAATTCATCACAAACTGAAACATCTCTGGCAAGCACACATATGTATATGCACAAACATACATGCATATGCATCCCAGATGAAAATGCCCGTTGTATAGCTGTCTTAGCTTGGGCTGCCGTAATTAAATAGTATAGATTGGGTGTCTTAAACAATAGGAATTCATTTATCACAGTTCTAGAGGCTGGGAATTTCAAGATCAAAGTGCCAGCAGATTTGTTTCCTGTTGAGGGCCTTTTTCTGGTTTGCAGACTGCACCTTCTCACTCTGTCCTCACATGGCAGAGGGAGAAAGAAAGAGAGCTCTGGACTCTCTTCCTTTTCCTACAAGGACAGCAATCCCATCATGAGGGTCCAATCCTCACGATCTCATCTAAAGCTATGACCTCTCAAAGGTCCTGCCTCTCTTCACATTGGGGGCTAGAACTTCGACCCATGAATTTGGGGAGGACCCAAACATTCAGTCCATCACAATAGCTGAACTTAATGGGTAGACAGTGTGAGTAAAATCTGTCAGAAAACAAAAGCAGTTTAGCTGGGAGGTGCCTCAGCTATGAAGAAGTACAGATTAAAGACTCTTTGACATTAGAGATAATGGATTTGAAAGAGCCATTGTGACCCCTCTTGATGATAACGGAAGCCTCGTTGCTGTCTATTGAGATTCTAATAGCATGCTGGAGAGCTTCATAATGAATGTACTGAAATAGCAGATCTTTAACATCTTCATACTTTTGATCTTACTTTCTCTCTGTGTCTCTACACTATACCATTTATAATTTTTAATGAGCTAAACAACTAGCCAGCAAAATAAAATGTTAACACCATGAAATGCATGCTTTAAATATGAGCTGTGTTCTAGAACTTTCCCCTCACCTGTCTTTCTTAAAGCATCTGTATACACTCTTCAAAGTTTTTAAGCCTTTTTTGAATGCATCTTTTGCCATACTGGCCCGGGATGACAAATTACATCTTGACGTGAACTCCCTCTTTCAGCGTGTTCTTACAAATTTCTCCGACAGCTTCCTTTTCTTTTGGATAATTAACTCTAACTAAATGATATTTGTTGACAAAAAGAAGATGATTTGGCACTTACAGCTGTATTAGTTAGGGTGCAATAAGTAAAGGAGAAGGCGTTGGTGCATTTGACAATTTCTCTTCTCATATAGTTAGCTGCGCAAATGCCTCACACCTCAATTCATCATTTCAAAAAAACACATATCACTATGTGTCACATGCTGTGCTAGGAGCTAGGAAGAAAGAGAAGAGGAAACAGGCATTCAGTTGTAAGCTGCCTGAAAGCCCTGGGTCTAGGGCAGCCCTCTATATGTATAGGATACTTAAAAAATATCTGTTGAAGTGGACTGAGTTGAAGTAATTATTGTAGAAAGATAATCGGGTTGTAGATAAGGTAGGAAACATGGACCTCAGTTTCTCCATCTATGAAATGATACAGTAGATACATATTTTTTTTTTTTTTTTTTTTTTTTTGCGATATGTGGGCCTCTCACTGTCGTGGCCTCTCCCGTTGCCGGACACGCAAGCTCAGCGGCCATGGCTCACGGGCCCAGCCGCTACGCGGCATGTGGGATCCTCCCAGACCGGGGCACGAACCCGTATATCCCCTGCATCGGCAGGCGGACTCTCAACCACCGCGCCACCAGGGAGGCCCCAGTAGATACATATTATCCTTAATGTGTGTATCTGTAAGGGTGTAACTGAGCAGGACCCTGTGGGGCCTGCTCAGGACATACCCCACCCCCATATCCTCTGCTGTAGCTCCTCTCTGAAGTAGCTAGATAATAGTATCTCATGCATATTTCCTGAGCTTTTCAGATGCTAAAAATCACCACCAAATGGAATAAATTAACTACATGATCAGGAGCACTTAGCCCCAGACCTTCTGGCGCCTAAAGGATTGATAACCGCGCTGTTACCTCACCATCAACCAGAGAACTGTGCACGAGCTGATCACATATCCTGCAACCCTATCCCTCACCTGCACTTTAAAAATGCTTCACTGGGACTTCCCTGGTGACGCAGTGGTTGAGAGCCCGCCTGCCAATGCAGGGGACACAGGTTCGAGCCCTGGCCCGGGAAGATCCCACATGCCGCGGAACAACTAAGCCTGTGCGCCACAACTACTGAGCCCGCGTGCCACAACTACAGAAGCCTGTGCACGTACAGCCTGTGCTCCACAACAAGAGAAGCCACTGCAATGAGAAGCCCGCACACCACAACAGAGTAGTGCCCACTCATTGCAACTAGAGAAAGCCCACGTGCAGCAATGAAGACCCAATGTAGCCAAAAATTAATTAATTAATCTATCTATCTATTTATTTATTTTAAAATGCCTTGCTGAAACCCTTCAGAGAGTTCAGGGTTTTGGGGGCACAAGCCACCCATTCTTGCTCAGCCCTGCAATAAACCTTTCTCTGCTCCAAACTCCGACGTTTCGGTATTGTTTGGCCTCCCTGTGCATCAGGCATGCGAACTTGCTTTTGGTAACAAGGGAAGTAATGTCATGAAGGAGGTGAATTTTTGCTTTCCTCTTAATTATAAAATAAAATGAAATTACCTCTTTCCTCCAAATCATTCAATGATGAAGGGAGTAAAGTGGGCATGATGTCCTATCCCCCGTGATTTTGCTTCTTCTGAATTTTTGCCCACTTTTAAGAATGTGTCCATGACCGTTCACTCAACAGTCATCTGTCCCATGAACTAAGAGAAAAGACTTATTAAGGAATTAAGAAATTTACAAAATCAACATTTCCTTCTTATCTTGGAATCTACACAATCCACTGAAATCCATACTCTTGCATGATTCTTGTTTAACCACAGCACAGTAATAATAGGTTCAAGAAAAGTCTCATAGTCATGACCTGAAATCCAACTGCCAGTCCTTTAGAGCGAGGTGTACCTATTAAGAATTAGGAGAGAAGCAAACTGGGAGGAAAAAAATTACACTAAAATGTGAATGACTGATAGAGTTCTGTATTTTTTTAATTGAAAATATACTTATTAAGTAAATATCTAACTTATAGAATTTCACATAGCTCAATTAGTGGAAATAAGACATTCCAAGTTGTTCAGAAGTCTTCTTGGTGGATTTGGTATCACATGTGTAGTTTATCATAGAATCATGCTCCTTTAGCTATTGACCCATTCACAACTTCTGAACCCAAAGACTGAGCTCAAAGCCTGTCTCCTCTAGGGAACTGTTCTGACTGCTCCAGGCAAAGAAAGTTACTTCTACTGTATTCGTTTAAGACCTTGGTTATATCTGTATTGTAGCATTCATCATACCCTGTGAGCATCTCAGGGTGTTTTGGGATCTGACTAGAATACCTGGTATGTAGTGGCTGCTAACTAGATAGGGGTTTCATTGGTATTACAACTACTTGTATGCTTTCTACTGGCCCTAGATAAGGAATGAATCACATCTAGCCTTAGGGCCACAGTAAAGAAGAATGATCTGGAAAATGAACCATCAGCAATTATGATGGTCAGGAAAATAGTGGAATAAGGATTGGTGGCGATGCACAGATTCTAATCTCTTCCAGTGTTGTGTAACTGGTTTTGACCAGTCTTCTTCTGGGTAGACTGTGTTGGACAAACAACCTTGAGTTTCCCAAGGCTAGATTTATCTAATGCAATCAGCCTTGCTATTAGAACTTATTGATCAGCTAATTTATTCTATGACTAGTTGTGACTTGTTTATTAAAATATAAGTTGGACAAATGTTAATGCTAAATTGATAAAACAAAGTTTGGCAAACCTGTAGCACAAAAGCCACCAGTCACCCATCTTGCTAACAATATTTATAAGTATAATAGTTGACTTTGTTAAGTGCTTAGGTAATAGCTATTTGTAGGTAAAACTCCAACATCCATTCTGCATTTGATCTAGAGAAGTTCAATCCAGTTTGGGCTGTTGAGTTGAGCATCTGACATGTGGATACAAAGCCTGGAGCTGCTGGAGCCATTTTGCTACTATAGAGGAAGCCAGTCTGGGGAAACATCTGGCCCAGGTAGGAGAGCAGAGCTGAGATAATCATAGAGAAGTAGAACCACTGATGACGTCATGAACCCGTGGTCCAAACTTTGGCTGAAGCATATCCAACCTCTAGAGCTTGAATGAGTCAGTTATCATTATTATTATTTTTTAATATTTATTTGGTTGTACCAGGTCTTAGTTGTGGCAGGCAGGCTCCTTAGTTGTGGCATGTGAACTCTTAGTTGCAGCATGCATGTGGGATCTGGTTCCCTGGCCAGGGATTGAACCCAGGCCCCCTGCATTGGGAGTGTGGAGTCTTAGCCACTCCACCACCAGGGAAGTTCCCCATTATTCTTGAAATATGTTTTATGTATTTGATTGGGTTTTATAATACTTTCTATGGAAGGGCATCTTATTCACACAGTTCACTCTGTGACAAGCCTTATACTGAGCTCTTTAGATAGGCTACCTCACTTAATCCTCACCAAAAACCCTGTAAAGGAAGCAGGACAGCCATTGGGGCAGTCATTCCTGC
>NW_006780523.1:1569071-1589725 GCF_000442215.2 Lipotes vexillifer
GAAACCAGATATACTGTCAAAGAGTCATGAATGGGGAGCTCTGGGTAGCTGTTCCCAGTCAACTAGAGGGGACACGGACAATGAAAGAGATTGCTTTCTCTGCCATAAACTGTGCTGCCTGGAAGCTCTGGGTCTAATGCAGCACTCTATACACTTAGGGTGCTTAATAAATATCTTTGAAGGGTACTGAGTGGGGAGAATTAATGTAGAAAGATCACCAGAGAAGTGCCTTCAATGGCTTCCTCTTTCCAATGCCTGAGGCCCCAAGAACCTAATGAACAATGACTGCAGAGTCTTCTCATAGACAAGAGGAATTCCCCTCGCTCTGTCTCTGATCATTTCCTTCAAGCTTTTGCTCTCATAGATAATGCTCAGTATCTATTTTTTTTTGCACTTCTCCTTTACCTGAACCCTTAAAGTTGATTATTCATTTGGCCTGTCTATCCACAGTTTGATAGAACTTCTGTTTTCTATTTTTCATCCCTGGACTAAAGCATCCTTAACTCTTTATAAATGAACATCTTAGTAAATTCTTTAGTCAGCCCTATTGTCAGCTTTACATCAGGAGAAGTATCCTTTACTAGTGGGAAATGAGGTAATGAACTGCCCCAGGAAGACATTTTCACATGTTAAATACAGGATTTGTCAGACTGCTTTATTGCCATAAAGATGAAAATTATGCTTTATGCATTAATATTACTTTTTTTTTGGTCCATAACTCAACCTAGCTGAGGCTTCAGTGACATAATCTGGTCAGAGAAGTTCACCATGCACCTCTATGGAAGACAAAAAATGCACATTCAAGTTCCCCGGGAGCTACATAAAGGCTTGAAAACAGTCACAGTTCATACAGTAACAATCGTTTCTTGTCACCAGTGGGAATTAGAATAGCATCCTATATTGTAAAAGATATTACACTTTTGATCGTTGTTATCTATGGCAATATGTTAGCATCCAAGTGGGGCTTTCCTATTACAATCAACTTATTGGCAATGAGTCTATGACAGGAAAAAAAAAAGACAACAGAGAAAGAACAAGGGAAGTACTTAACTGTAACTTCAAATTGAATAACAAGGTTATTCTTATTCTGTTGTTGAATATGAAACCTGGTGCTGATGCTTTTGTATTTCTACTTGCCATTTATTATGGAGTAGAACTGGCAGAGGCAGTTGTCAATTGCTTGTTGAAATGAAATGGTACATTATTGTGGAAGAAAGCTACCACCTGTGCCACCTTCCAGTAGGTGTAATTATACCTCAGTGATCCACGGCAGGATTAAGCAATATTTGTATTTTATACAAACAAAGTAGCTCTTCCTTGTCAGACAAATTTTGACAAATAATAAAAAGGAAATAAAATACATTCTTTCTCAATATAACATTAAGAAACTTTGAATTAGATTTAATTTCCTAGATATGTCTCTGTGATAGTGTCTACATGCTATGTAAGAGACTAGATGTAGAAACCCTATGACAATTATATCTGGGAAAACCAATGATTATGATCCATGTAACATTATTACTGTTACTACTATTGCTACTAACTGTACTTGTCACACGGGCAAGCTTTCCTGAATCTGTCTTTTCTGTGTTTGGACACCCCATATCATGAGGCAGAGCTCACTTCTCATTCATCATTTTAATCTGCATCAAAATTTAAGAACATGTGGTCTGGGGTGAGTTCTAGGATTTAGGCTAGTAAAAAACCAAGCAAACAAAACTCCCAGGCTGGGTGGAGAACCCGTAGATTAGCCCAGGGATTCTCTGCCCATGACTTTCCACCTAAGATCTTTATTTTGTTGTCTGTCTGTGACACAGATCTTTAAGTAGTTTCACTTCTTGAAGAATTTCCTCTCCTAAGCCCTCCAGGAAATTTAGCGTTATTGGTTCAAATTGGCCCTAGCAATATTAATACATGTTATTTTAAAACTATTATAGACAACCTTCTAGAGTTTACTCGATCCTTAGTAATGTTTTGTTTTCTTAGGATTCCATAATTATATCTTTCTATTTATTATTACTTTTTAATGGGAAACAACATTTATTAGTACAGGAGAGTCTAGATGCCTCCCCCATTGACTCCAGAGAGGCTTATCTAACACCAAAAAAAAAAAAATCTTCCCTCTCCAGAAACCAACCCACATCTCTAGGATTCATAAGGTTGCCTTCTGGGTTGGTATATAGCACCATAATGCAAAGCTAAATTCTAGAAGCAAAGATGAGTTTCAGATGGTTATCTTAGTTATACCTGAAGTATGTACCAGGTAGGTTTCAGGAAGACTCCTTGAATTCTCTGTGCCAAATATATACACAGAAATGGACTTGTGGTGGTTATTATTATTATTGCCCAACAGACTAATGGATAAAGAAGATGTGGTATATATACACAATGGGATACTATTCAGCCATAAAAAAGAATGAAATAATGCCATTTGCAGCAACATGGATGGACTTGGAGGATATTATGCTAAGTGAAATAAGGCAGAAAGAGAAAGACAAATACTGTATGCTATCACTTATATGTGGAATCTAAAAAGTAGTGAATATTTTAAAAAGGAAACAGACTCACAGATATAGAAAACAAACTAGCAGTTACCAGTGGGGAGAGGAAAGGGGGGATGAGCAAGGTAAGGGCAGGGGATTAAGAGGTACAAACTATTATGTATAAAATAAATAAGCTACAAGGATGTATCGTACAACACAGGGAATGTAGCCAATATTTTATAATAACTGTAAATGGAGTATAACCTTTGAAAATTGTGAATCGTTATGTTGTACACCTGTATCTTCTATAATATTGTACATCCACTATATCTCAGTTTTTTTTTTTAAAGAGTTAAACCCTGTCTTTGAGGCACTCATCCTCTGCTACTTGAGGTTCTATTGATTTGTCAATTACACTGATGCACACAGATCCCACAAACTCCCATCCCTACCACAACAGAAGACCCAGGCTGAACCAATCATTGTATTCCATCCTTGGTACAATCTTGGTCCAGGAGTGGACAATGGACTCATGGAGAGATAATCAGTATCTTCCCCAAGATTCAGAAATTGGAAGAAAGAAATCTTTCCACTAGATTAACTAAGGAAAATGTGAGTCTAGAGATATCTGTAGCCATCTTACCCATCACATGTAGAGCACCTCTATGCAGAATGCAGCCAAGTAAAACAAAGAGATGGTGAGAGAGAAGGATTTGAGCCTCTGGACTCAGCATCTCAATTCATGTATTTCTCAGTTTATGAGCCAATAAATCTCCATTTTGTTTAAGCTAGTTCATTTTGAGTTGGGTTTCTATTACTTGTACCAGAAAGAGCCTTACTAATTCAATCACTTGCTAAGGAAATTGGCCAGTAGCCATGGATTTAACTTTGTGTTTTGAGTGAAATTAGCATACTTTCTGGATATATTTGATTGGAGTGGTATACAAGTTGAAAGCAACCAGAGTTGAAAATAACCAAGGCTGGGCATGAGATAGGACAAGTTCTTCCAAGGTGGCTGGTGCAGTCTTCCCAGTAATAGAGCTCCTTTTGGGAAGGTAGCAAAATGAATTCTTTAGCAAAGTTATTTAGGAAGTATTAGTTTGAAACATATGAAACCTGCATTTTTTTAGGTCAGAAATTGTCAAATATTATTGATGTCACTTGATTCAACCTAATATAATTATTAAATAGAAGGAAGATGTTTCACCTGGGTTAAGCTGACGTCATCACCCTGAGTGTGCAAGACTGTTATTTTTGTTCTTTATAAAAGCCCCTTTTGAAGTCTGGTGCATAATCTTGGAAGCACTGACACGCAAGTTGATTATATAGCTAGAAAACTGGCTTCATCGTTATGTTCATACATAAAGTATCTTAGGAAAAAATCTATACATCCTTTTTTTAAATAAATTTATTTATTATTTATTTTTTGGCTGCATTGGGTCTTTGTTGCTGCGCGTGGCCCTCTCTAGTTGCGGTGAGTGGGGTCTACTCTTCATTGCGGTATGCGGGCTTCTCATTGAGGTGGCTTCTCTTGTTGCGGAGCTCAGGCTCTAGGTGTGCGGGCTTCAGTAGTTGTGGCTCACGGGCTCTAGAGCACAGGCTCAGTAGTTGTGGCGCACGGGCTTAGCCGCTCTGCGGCATGTGGGATCTTCCTGGACCAGGGCTCGAGTCCCTGGTCCCTGCATTGGCAGGCGGATTCTTAACCACTGCGCCACCAGGGAAGCCCCAAATTTATACATTCTTGTGAATCTAATGATTCTCACAAACACAAGAGATTTTTGAAAGATTTGACCAGCACTCTCTGCTTAGATCTCACCATTTAACCTCTACTACTATAAGAACCTTGGCTGAGAGTATTCTTATTTCATTCATTTAAGTTAACAAATATTTATTAACCAAATGCAATGTACTAGGCTCTGTTCAATTGTATTGGATTTATAGCAATCAACCAAACAGACAAAATCTGTACCTTCCTGGAACTTAAATTCTGGTGGGGAGAAACAGATAATAACTGAAAACTAAATTATATATTAGAAGTTCATAAGTACTATGGGCAATAATAATGCAGGAAACTGGGTAGGGAATGTGGTACAGTTTACCGTCTTATGTTGGTGGGATGGTCAGGGAAAATTTCACCGAGAACGTGTTATTTAGGCAAAGAATTGATGGTAATAAAAGAGCAAGTCATGTGTCTATCTGAGGGAGGAGTGTTCTGACAGATGAAACCGGGAGTTCAAACTCCCTGAGGTACCTGTGTGACTAGCATTTTCCAGGAACAGGAAAGAGGCCAGCATGGCTAGAACAGAGTGAGAGAGGAAAATCATAGGGAAGAACAGAGGTCAGAGAGCCCACTGGAAGCCATGTCTGTGGCTTGTAGCCATTACAAGGATTGAGTGTTCACTTTAAGTGAGATGGAAGCCCTCAGAGCATCTTGAGCAGAGGAGTGGCATGATATGACTTATATTATGACAGAATCACTCTGGCTAATGTGTTGAGGACAGCCTGAAAGTGGACAAGGTTGGAAGCAATTACGTGGTCTAGCAGTCATCCAGCTTAGAGATGATGGTGACTTGCACTAGGCTGGTGATGGTGGAGGTGGTGAGAAGTGATGGGCTTCTGGTCATAATTTGACTATGAAGCCATACACCAATGGTCTCAATTAATCTTCATCGGGCCAGTTCTTCCCTAATACTCAGTTGGGAAAACTGTCCCATCTGTGCAATCTGGTGACATTCTTGCTAGGCAAAAAGCAAAACAAAACATAACAAAGTAATAATCTTGCCGTTTCATCATTTTCCTCCAATTTTCTTCTTAGCTTAAGGGCATTGCTCTTCTGGCTGTCATCATTAATATCAGTTCCTGGGGCCATGCTCCATCATCAGAATAAAGAGACTAGGAAACCATTTGCTACAGAGTGGTCAAATATACTTGATCCTTTATGAGAAAACCATTTTCCTGGCATCACCCTTTGAATCCTCACTAAATGCTAACTCAGTTCATTACAGTCCAGTTTTAAAGGCAAATGAAGGCATTTGATATTTTTCCAAATAGCTTCTTTGGATTCAGCAGGTGTAGGGGGAGAGGTCAGAATGATGAGAAGTACCGAGTGAGGGATTCAAGGGGGATAGTCAAGGGAATTTTCTTCTGAACTGGACCTGTAGACTTGCTTCTCTTTGAACCATTTCAGGTGCTAATATGTTTTCAGAATCTTATACTCTACTTAAAACCACACTGTGTATTCAAAAGCATTTGCTCTGCACAATACAACCTCCCGGGTGTGTGTCTGCCTGCTAATAACCTCCCACCCAAGGTGTGTATATATTGGCAGACAGGCCCATACCCTGGGGTGTGTTACTGATTGCATAATTAGCCATCAATTATCACCAGTTCCATTTGCACCTGTTCCATTTGCAGATCTTTGGAATTTCAAGCTTGCCCAATTAGCATGTTCTGAACTTTCTCCCACTTGTGAGAAAGCGGGATCATACTCCCTCCTTTCAGGAACCTCTCCTTATGCAGGGGCTCCACACCAACCCTCTGAAAGGGGAGTATTTTAGTCAACCACTTTAGAGTCATCGTGAAAATATTCATATGTCCAAAACAACAAAGTCCTAGCTATTTTTCGAGTTTGAAAGGGCTCTTGAGATCCTTTCCTTTTACTGATGAAGAAAGTCAGCCCTGAAAAGTGAACGTGACTTTCCCAACGTCAAGCCTGTTTCTACTCTGGCATGTGCTTAAAATTCACCTTTTACTTTGCGACGGAATTATTTTGGATCTGTGGAAATACGGGAATCAATGACACATTTCAAAATATCCCCTTCCCATTTCAGCTACAGCAATTGCTGATTTTACTAAGCTTAGAATAAATGTTCCCTCACATGAATGTCGCTGTGCTCTCCTGTTACTTTGAAAGCTTTGGGAGGCACAGCTCTATGACAGTGTTGCAAATAATAACATAGGGCCTCTCTTGGGTCTTCTAACCCAAGGGGGACATTCACATCTTTCACTTTCATCCATGACTGGATGCAGTTTATAAAGACTGGTTGTCTATGAGTCTTCTCTCACTTGCCAAATAACAGTTTTTCAAGTTGCATTGTTAGATCAGGTGACCTTGATTGTCCCAAAGCCATAAGTGTTAACATAATTTTGGTGTAAATTGTACCTGAAGAAAAAGTTAAGTATAAACTATGCTTCTGACCTTTGTATTTTACTGCTTATAAAAATGAGGCTTCCAGGGCTTCCCTGGTGGCACAGTGGTTGAGAGCCCACCTGCCGATGCAGGGGACACAGGTTCGTGCCCCGGTCCGGGAGGATCCCACATGTCGCGGAGCGGCTGGGCCTGTGGGCCATAGCCGCTGGCTGAGCCTTCACGTCCGGAACCTGTGCTCCGCAATGGGAGAGGCCACAGCAGTGAGAGGCCGGCGTACCGCAAAAAAAAAAAAAAAAAAATGAGGCTTCTGGATCTTTAAATTTAGACTTTGGTCCCCATTCAACTGTATGAGTCCTTAATAGCTGACCTATTTTGACTTTTTCATAGACATAATTTAAAATGGTCCAGGCTTTGAAGGGTAAATCTGTAGGCAACAGGCTTGGGAAAAAGCTATGATTGGTGACATGGTTAACAATTTAACAGATATTCTTCCACATACCTTTTCCTGCATGAATTTCACTATAATTTTTACATTTGGTTCCAGTGATTATATTCTACAGGAACTTTTCATTTTTGAAAATTTTATCTTGTAGCAGAGTATGCATGAAGATTAACTCAATGAGGCTTAATATGATAGCTAAAATCTTAGTAATCTGATGGTTAAAGTGATGATATAATGACTAGAAAATTATACTAGTGTCAAGAAACCATAGTTCTGTCCAGATTCACCACTTATGAGCTGGTTTCCTGAATCAATGAGGAGTGCTGTTAACAACTTGAGTTTGGGGATGAGACTAACCTGTCACATACTCAGGGTGTGACCTTGGACCAGCTACTTAATCCTTTTAAGCCTTGTTGTCTTTATCTGTAACGGGCAGTGATGTCTATTTTGCAAAGCTCACTGTAAGGATTACATGATTTGCAAAAATATCTCAGCACTTAGGAGTTTTAATTATTATAATCAGGAGCCAGGAAAGGATGCACAGGACTGGATTCTGAGGATGCTAGATGAGAGTAGTGGAACCTCATGTGAGATAAGGGAGAGTATGTCAATTTGAGAACACCCTGTCATGTTACACGATTTAACATCCATGCAAGGATCCTGGGATACTGTGGGGAAAAGCTGCTGGGGAAGCTCCCAGAAAGCCAAAACAAACACAGAAAAGTTACTCTATAAGAAATGTGCTTTAAGTTCCAGAAGCCGTGGCAGACATGAAAGGAAGGATTAAAGGGTCAAAGAAGTAGACATTCTACATATACTATGCAAAACAGAAAAACATACCAGATGATTATGTCCCATTGGGTACCCAGGGGATTCATCACTTACTAAAGTAATAAGGAAAGCAGCAGTGAAAGGGACAACAGCATGACTATGAAGTCTGGTGGGGGTGATATCTATAGGCCACGTCTAATGACAGCAGTTCCTAATACAAAAATATGGGCTCATTGATAACAATGGGATGATAGGATTCTGGAAAAAAAAATAAGAGGCCACGTGGTAGTGCTTATCAGAAGCAAGGTGGTGGATATAATGCTCATAATGAGTGGCCAGGTTGCAGTGGCAGCGAAGGGATCCTGACCTGCAGAGAGCTATGGAGATAGCTAATATTGATAGAACACAGCAACTTTAGAGGCAAAATTGATGGGCAGCCAAAACATGTGATAGTCAACCTATACAGTAAATTAAAAATTAATCAAGAATGAATGCTCATGAATGTAAGGGTTTTCTTCCCTACCGAAAGTCATTATCTCTTCCCCAATTTCCTGAGTGAGCCTATTTTCAGACCTCCAGAACCTAAGGACTAAAGAGGCCAGATCCCCAGAGCAAGGATGCTGCAATGCCAGGGCAAGTATACATGGAAACAATTATCCCATTACTTCTGCAAAGGGAAAATAACTCCTCTATGGATAAAATATTTAACATTAAAAAGGAAGGTACAAAAGTATTATCAGAAAATATAGAGACTATGTTTCTTTTTTTTTTGAGCAATAAAAAGTGGTATATTTCAATGAAGTCAAAGCATCATACGAAATTAACACTCGCATAATTATTTACCCATAAAATAACAGTGCCTGCTTCCTGGTATCCATCTCTCTCTCTCTCGCTCTCACTCTCACTTTTGTATTCTCCTGCTCTCCTTCTCTCCCTCTCTCTCTCTTTTAGTTGACAACAGGGTCATATAGTTTTGTTTTTCATTTATACTCATTTGATGGTGACAGAAATTGAAAATTTCAGTACAACCTAAAATCAATTCAGAATACTGTGCACATGCAAACACATGCACATATATTCAACACATACACCCTAACATTATTTATACAGTTACTTAAATATTTTTGAAACATTTAGAATAAATCAAAAAATATTAGTTAACACATCTCATAGAACAGAAAGTATAATTGGTCAATAGCAAAGAAGACGTGTTTATGAAAATCGTCTTTTGGGATCAATTTAATCATTCTCTGTGAATGACAAATTAATGAGAATATGTTTCTAATGTTGGATGCTGAAGCTTTCTTAAGCAGGACTCAAAAGGCAAACCTGTGGTGATCAGTGTTGTTAAATTTGCTACGTCAAGATTAAATACAGTATACGTGACAAAAACATCATAAGCAAAATAAAAAGAGATCAGAAGAAAATAATTCTAACACATATAAAAGGTGACAACATTTGGAATGCGTACATTTTATCTAAAAATCAACAAGGAAAATACAAATGTTAAACATAAAGAGCAGCAAAGGATTTGACTAGACATTTTAACAAAGAGAAAATTGAAAAGATGGTTAATCTCACTGGCCATTTGCAAAGTGCAAACTAAAAGACGAACAAAGAAAGTAGTGAAATGTTATTTTCATCCATCCGACTGACAATTATTCAAAAGTTTAGTAATGTTGTCTTGACCAAAGTGAGGAGAATTGGGTTCTCTTTTAAAATGATGTTGTAAATTAGCATTGACACTTTGAGAGACAATTACACTATAAATATTGGATCCTACTACTTTCCACTACTATCTTTTCTATTTTTCAAATCCTAGTCTACAGATGCATTATACACTAGTATGTGTGCATTATATATGAGATACAGATGTAGATGTAGCTATAGTTATAGGTATAGATATAGATGTTTATTATTACACTGAGATAGTGAAATATTTCAAACAATATAAATATCCATTGGCATGGGAATCGATAAATAAGCTCTGGTAGAACCACATTATGAAATATGCTGCAGCAGTTAAAATATAAATTAAAAAAAACAAGGTAGATATGTGATGAAATGGTACATTTTCCATGACATTATCATTGACAAAAGCAAATTGCATAGTGATCCATGTAGTATGATATAAACAAATACATACACACAACAATACTATATATTTCTATTAGTTCATGCATGTAAATGCACAGTACAATCATTATCAAGTGCATATACCTAACAAAACGAACATGTTTCTCAAAGAAGTTTACTTCAAGTAACAGGGTACATCTGCAAAAAGTATTTAAAGTAATATGGTGATAAAGGAGTCCGTTTTTCTGTGAAATTTGAATATTATATAATATTTTACAATTTACTTGTATAAATAAGAATTAATCTAAATTTATGGAACAAAGCAATTCAGGTACTTTCTTAGCTTCAATGTTTTTAGGCAGGGTATAAGTTTTGCCTTTTCTAGAATGCACATAGTTGGAATCATACAGTATGTAGTCTTCAAATTGGTTTCTTTTACTAGTAATATACATTTAAGTTTTCTCTATGACTTTTCATGGCTTGATAGCCCATTTCCTTTTAGTACTGAATAATATTCCATTGTCCAGATGTACCACAGCTTATCCATCCACTTACTGAAGGACATCTTGGAGGCTTTCAGGCTCTAGCAGTTATGAATAAAGCTGCTATGAACATCGATGTGCAGGTTTTTGTGTGGACATAAGTTTTCAGCTCATTTGGGTAAATACAGAGGAGCATAATTGCTGGATTGTATGGTAAGAATATGTTTAGTTTTGTAAGAAAGTATCAAGTGCTCCTCCAAAGTGGCTGTAGCATTTTGCATTTGCACCAACAATGAGAGTTCCTATTGTTCCTCATCCTCGCCAGCATTTGGTGTTATCAGTGTTTTGGATTTTGGACATTCTAATAGATGTGGAGTAATATCTCACTGTTGTTTTAATTTGCATTTCCCTGATGGTATGTGATGTGAAGCATCGTTTCATATACATATTTACCGTTTGAATATCTTCTTTGGTGAAGTGCCTTTTAAGGGCTTTGGCTCGTTTTTTAATTGTTTTTTTGTTTTGTTTTCTTATGGTTGAAGTTTAAGTGTTCTTTATGTATTTTGGATAACAGTCCTTTATCAGATGTGTCTTTGGCAAATATTTCCTCCCAGCCTATGGCTTGTCTTCTCATTCTCTTGATGTTGAGTTTTGTAGAGCAGAAGTTTTTAATGAAGTCCAGCTTAAAAATTATTTCTTTCATAGATTGCACCTATGGTATAGTATTTTAAATGTCATTGCCATACCCAAGGTTATCTAGCTTTTCTCTTATGCTATCTCCTAGGAGTTCTATAATTTTGCATTTTACATTTAGGTCTATGATCCATCACGTGTTACCTGTTGTGAAATGTGTAAGATCTGTATCTAGATTAATATTTTTGCATGTGGATATCCAGCTGTTCCAGCACTGGAACAAGACTATCTTTGCCTCATTGTATTATATTTGCTCCTTTGTCAAAGATCAGTTGACTATTTATGTGTGTCTATTTCTGGGCTCTCTATTCTGTTCCACTGATCTAGCTGTCTATTCTTTTCACCAATACCACACTGTCTTGATAATTGTAGCTCTACAGTAAATCTCGAAGTCAGGAAGTGTCAGTCCTCCAACTTTGTTCTTCTCCTTCACAATTGTGTTGGGCTATTCAGGGTATTTCTCTTCTCCATGTAAATTTGAGAATCAATTTGTCAATATCCACAAAACAACTTGCTAGGAATTTGAATAAGATTGCACTGAATCTACAGATCAAGTCATTAAGGACTGATATCTTGATAATATCACATTTCCAATAAATTGTTTTACTTCTAATCATGTATTAAATAATTTTCATAAGCATAGTGGATAATTAAGATGAAATTCTATTCTTTTTTCTATATTGTTTTATCAGAGACATGAAGTAGTTTTCTTTATGTTTATTCAATGTGAAAAAAAGAATGTATCTATGCAGATCCAACATTTACCAACAAATAGAGTCTGTGGTATGTTTCTGTCCCTTCACCCCACTCTCTTTCCATGAGTAGTGATACCAGTTAATCTCAACAAAAATATTGCACTGTAAAGTTTATGGTCTCATAGGAAAGCAGCAAATCAGCAGAATAATGAATTTCAAATTACTGGAGTAGAAAAAGAACACTTGCATAAAATTCACAGTAGAACATGTCCTTACTTGACAAAATGCTTAGCTACCACAATCAGACTTAAAATTTACACCTGGCAAATCCTACACTTGGGTTTTGATAGAATACCTTTGGCATATCTGTAGCTAGAGAACAGATGGATGTACATAGGAGTTGGCCCAATTTCCAGCGAATATTTTTCCAATATATCTCATTTGAATTGTGTTGAAATATTTACTTATTTGCACCATCCCTTTCTTTATCATGTTAAACCAAAGAAGCACATGCAACCCAAAGGTCCTCAACACATAAGGAAACCAGGATTCTTCCTTTTTCTATCCTACCCATTAGAAATTTACAGGTGGTTATTATCCCCCTTTGGAAGCAGTAGATAGTTATCACTCCCCTCAGTCTCTTGCTGTGTCCTGTGTGAATGATTATATCCCACTGTGTGAGGAATAAATAAAGATCCAAGGGGAATGGCATACTACGTTAGCCACCTTCAAAAACAATATCCATGGACATTGCTGTCCAGTCATGACAAAGTGTCGGAAACCTGATTTGTACTGGACTGGGAACAACTGGAAAAATGAACAAAGTATAAAAAAAAATCTGTTTGCAGACACTGAAAAACATGCATATCATGACAGTCATACTGGAGAGAGGAGAAACAGAGGAAATGAAAGATGATCACCCAGTCTCTCGGCCCAGAGGCACCTTCTACACTGCTGTTCAGGAATGGGGGACCCAAGCATAACATAGAGGTTTTGTTGATTTGAGTTAGACATTAGAGTTAAAAGATGCTGATGTAGCTAAAATATGTAGACTAGAGTCTTGCAAAGAGGGATCTGTATAGACAAAGAGCTCCAGACGTCTGCATTGCATCCCCAAGAGTCTATTGCTGAACATAATGTTACACGTATATAGGGTAAAACTTCACAAGATGAGGTGAAGTAACAGTGGGGAGCTGTGCAGTGAACAATTCTGATAGCTCACACAGGACTAGAATCCATATGAGTTTTGATGAGCCAGAGTGGATAGACTTTACTGGATGCCTGACATTCAGGAGAGATCTCAGAAGAATCCCACCTCGGTAGTAGAGATTAAGCTCAGAGTAAAGGCAACTATAGAAGTTGCCCTGAAAGGCTTAAAAACAATCCTCATAGGGATCTTGCCCAGGTATTTACCCAACAGAAATGAAAACACCTATTCATTAAAAGACCTACTCACAGATTTTTATAGCAGTTTTTTTCAAAATCACTATATATTGGAAATATTAATAATTTCCATCAACAGACAAATGTTTTGATATGTTGATACAATTAAAACTATTAAGCAGAGATTGAATTACCAATATACACATAAGCATGGATGAATCTCAGAAACATTATGCTGAGCTTAAGAAGCCAGACACAGGGGCTTCCCTGGTCGTCCAGTGGGTAGACTCCATGCTCCCAATGCAGGGGGCCCGGGTTCGATCCCTGGTTGGGGAACCAGATCCCACATGCATGCTGCAACTAAGAGTTCGCATGCCGCAACTAAAGATCCTGCAGGCTGCAACTACACACGCGACAACGAAGATCCCACGTGCCGCAACTAAGACACAGTGCACCCTGCCTAAATAAATAAATATTAAGAGATTGGTTCAAGGTGGTGGAGTAGAAGGACGTGCTCTCACTCTCTCTTGCAAGAACACCAGAATCACAGCAAAGTGCTGAACAATCATTGACAGGAAGACACTGGAACTCACCAAAAAAGACACCCCACATCCAAAGACAAAGGAGAAGCCACAATGAGACGGTAGGAGGGGCGCAACCACAATAAAATCAAATCCTATAACTTCTGGGTGGGTGACTCACAAACTGGAGAACACTTATACTACAGAAGGCCACCCACTGGAGTGAAGGTTCTAAGCCCCAGGTCAGGCTTCCCAACCTGGGGGTCTGGCAACGGGTGGAGGAATTCCTAGAGAATCAGACTTTGAAGGCTAGCAGGATTTGACTGCAGGAATTCGACAGGACTGGGGGAAACAGAGACTCCACTCTTGGAGGGCACACACAAAGTAGTGTGCACATCAGGACCCAGGGGAAGGAGCAGTGACCCCAAAGGAGATTGAACCAGACCTACCTGCTAGTGTTGGAGGGTCTCCTGCAGAGGCTGGGGGTGGCTGTGTCTCATTGTGAGGACAAGGACACTGGAAGCAGAAGCTCTGGGAAGTACTCCTTGGCATGAGCCTTCCCAGAGTCCACAATTAGCCCCACCAAAGAGCCTGGGTAGGCTCCAGTGTTGGGTTGCCTCGGGCCAAAAAACCAACAGGGAGGTAACCCAGGCCCACCCATCAACAGACAGGCAGATTAAAGTTTTACTGAGCTCTGCCCACCAAAGCAACAGCCAGCTCTACCCACCACCAGTCCCTCCCTTGAGGAAAGTTGTACAAGCCTCTTAGGTAGCCTCATCCACCAGAGGGCAGACAGCAGAAGCAAGAAGAACTACAATCCTGCAGCCTGTGGAAGAAAAACCACATTCACAGAAAGACAGACAAGATAAAAAGGCAGAGGGCTATGTACCAGAGGAAGGAACAAGATAAAACCCCAGAAAACAGACTAAATGAAGTGGAGATAGGCAATCTTTGAAAAAGAAATTCAGAATAATGATAGTGAAGATGATCCAGGACCATGGAAAAAGAATGGAGGCGGGGCTTCCCTGGTGGGGCAGTGGTTGAGAGTCCACCAGCCGATGCAGGGGGCGCGGGTTCGTGCCCCAGTCTGGGAAGATCCCACATGCGGCGGAGCGGCTAGGCCCGTGAGCCATGGCTGCTGAGCCTGCACGTCTGGAGCCTGTGCTCCGCAACGGGAGATGCCACAGCAGTGAGAGGCCCGCGTACCGAAAACAAAAAAAAGAATGGAGGCGAAGGTTGAGAAGATGCAAGAAATGTTTAACAAAGATCTTCAAGAATTAAAGAACAAACAAACAGAGATGAACAACACAGTAACTGAAATGAGAAATACACTAGAAGGAATCAATAGCAGAATAACTGAGGCAAAAGAATGGATAACTGACCTGGAAGACAGAATGGTGGAATTCACTGCTGTGGCACAGAATAAAGAAAAAAGAATGAAAACAAATGAAGACAGCCAGAGAGACCGCTGGGACAACATTAAATGCAACAACATTCACTTATAGGAGTCCCAGAAGGAGAAGAGAGAAAGAAAGGACCCGAGAAAATATTTGAAGAGATTAGAGTCAAAAACTTCCCTAACATGGGAAAGGAAATAGCCACCCAAGTCCAGGAAGTGCAGAGAGTCCCATACACGATAAACCCAAGGAGAAACATGCCGAGACACACAGTAATCAAATTGGCAAAAATTAAAGACAAAGCAAAATTACTGAGAGCAGCTAGGGAAAAACAACAAATAACATATAGGGGAACTCCCATAAGGTTAACAGCTGATTTCTCAGCAGAAACTCTACAAGCCAGAAGGGAATGGCATGATATACCTAAAGTGAGGAAAGGGAAGAACATACAACCAAGATTACTCTACCTGGCAAGGATCTCATTCAGATTCAACGGAGAAATCAAAAGCTTTACAGACAAGCAAAAGCTAAGAGAATTCAGCACCACCAAACCAGCTCTACAACAAATGCTAAAGGAACTTCTCTACGTGGGAAACACAAGAGAAGGAAAAGACCTACAATAACGAACCCAAAACAATTTAGAAAATGGTAATAGGAACATACATATCAATAGTTACCTTAAATGTGAATGGATTAAATGCTCCAACCAAAAGACACAAGTTCGCTGAATGGATATAAAAACAAGAACCATATACATGCTGTCTACAAGAAACACACTTCAGACCTAGGGACACAGACACATACAGACTGAAAGTGAGGGGATGCAAATGGAAATCACAAGAAAGCTGGAGTAGCAATACCTGTATCAGATAAAATAGACTTTAAAATAAAGAATGTTACAAGAGACAAGGAGGACACTACATAATGATCAAGGGATCGATCCAAGAAGAAGGTATAACAATTATAAATATATATGCACCCAACACAGGAGTACCTCAATACATAAGGCAACTGCTAACAGCTATAAAAGAGGAAATAGACTGTATAACAATAATAGTGGGGGAATTTAACACCTCACTTACACCAATGGACAGATCATCCAAACAGAAAATTAATAAGGAAACAGAAGCTTTAAATGACACAACAGACCAGATAGATTTAATTGATATTTATAGGACATTCCACCCAAAAACAGCAGATTACACTTTCCTCTCAAGTACACATGGAACACTCTCCAGGACACCTCACATCTTGGGTCACAAATCAAGCCTCAGTAAATTTAAGAAAATTGAAATCATACCAAGCATCTTTTCTGACACAATGCTATGAGATTAGAAATCAATTACAGGGGACAAAATGTAAAAAACACAAACATATGGAGGCTAAACAATACATTACTAAATAACCAAGTGATCACTGAAGAAATCAAAGAGGAAATCAAAAGATACCTAGAGACGAATGATAATGAAAACACAATGATCCAAAACCTATGGGATGCAGCAACAGCAGTTCTAAGAGGTAAGTTTATAGCTATACAAGCCTACCTCAAGAAACAAGAAACATCTCAAATAAAAAATCTAACCTAACACCTAAAGGGACTACAGAAAGAAGAACAAACAAAACCCAAAGTTAGCAGAAGGAAAGAAATCATAAAGATCAGAGCAGAAAAAAATGAAATAGAAACAAGGAAAACAATAGCAAAGATCAATAAAACTAAAAGCTGGTTCTTTGAGAAGATAAACAAAATTGATAAACCATTAGCCACACTCATCAAGAAAGAGAGGGAGAAGACTCAAATCAATAAAATTAGAAATGAAATAGGAGAAGTTACAATGGACACTGCAGAAATACAAAGCCTCATAAGAGATTACTACAAGCAACTCTATGCCAATAAAATGGACAACCTGGAAAAATGGACAAATTCTTAGAAACGTATAACATTCCAAGACTGAAACGGGAAGGAATCGAAAATATGAACAGACCAATCACAAGTAATGAAATTGAAACTGTGATTAAAAATCTTCCAACAGGGCTTCCCTGGTGGCGCAGTGGTTGAGAGTCTGCCTGCTAATTCAGGGGACACGGGTTTGTGCCCGGGTCTGGGAAGATCCCACATGCCATGGAGTGGCTGGGCCCGTGAGCCATGGCCACTGAGCCTGCGTGTCCAGAGCCTGTGCTCCACGACGGGAGAGGCCACAACAGTGAGAGGCCCGCGTACTGCCAAAAAAAAAAAAAAAAACTTCCAACAAACAAAAGTCCAGGAGCCGATGGCTTCACAGGTGAATTCTATCAAACATTTAGAGAAGAGCTGACACCATTCCTTCTCAAACTCTTCCAGAAAACTGCAGAGCAAGGAACACTCTCAAACTCATTCTATGAGGCCACCATCACGCTGATACCAAAACCAGACAAAGATAATATAATAAAAGAAAATTACAGACCAATATCACTGATGAATATAGATGAAAATGTCCTCAACAAAATACTAGCCAACAGAATCCAACAACACGTTAAAAGGATCATACACCATGATCATGTGGGATTTATCCCAGGGATGCAAGGATTCTTCAATATATGCAAATCAATCAATGTGATACACCATATTAACAAATTGAAGAAGAAAAACCATAGGATCATCTCAATAGATGCAGAAAAAGCTTCTGACAAAATTCAACACCCATTTATGATAAAAACTCTCCAGAAAGTGGGCATAGAGGGAACCTACCTCAACATAATAAAGGCCATATATGACAAACCCACAGTAAATATCATTCTCAATGGTGAAAAACTGAAAGCATTTCCTCTAAGATCAGGAACAAGACAAGGATGTCCACTCTCACCACCAGTATTCAACATAGTTTTGGAAGTCCTAGCCATGGCAATCAGAGAAGAAGAAGAAATGAAAGGAATCCAAATTGGAAAAGAAGAAGTAAAACTGTCAGTGTTTGCAGATGACATGATACTATACATAGAGAATCCTAAAGATGCTACCAGAAAACTTCTAGAGCCAATCAATGAATTTGGTAAAGTTGCAGGATACAAAATTAATGCACAGAAATCTCTTGCATTCCTATACACTAAGGATGAGAAATCTGAAAGAGAAATTAAGGAAACACTCCCATTTACCACTGCAACAAAAAGAATAAAATACCTAGGAATAAACCTACCTAGGGAGACAAAAGACCTGTATGCAGGAAACTATAAGACACTGTTGAAAGAAATTAAAGGTGATACCAACAGATGGAGAGATATACCATGCTCTTGGATTGGAAGAATCAATATTGTGAAAATGACTGTACTACCCAAAGCAATCTACAGATTCAATGCAATCCCTATCAAACTACCACTGGCATTTTTTAAAAAACTAGAACAAAAAATCTTAAAATTTGTATGGAGACAAAAATGGCCCCCAAATCCAAAGAAATCTTGAGGGAAAAAAATGAAGCTGGAGCAATCAGACTCCCTGATTTCAGACTATACTACAAAGCTACTGTAATCAAGACAATATGGTACTGGCACAAAAACAGAAATATAGATCAATGGAACAGGATAGAATGCCCAGAGATAAACCCACGCACCTATGGTTAACTAATCTATGACAAAGGAGGCAAGGATATACAATGGAGAAAAGACAGTCTCTTCCATAAGTGGTGCTGGGAAAACTGGATAGATACATGTAAAAGAATGAAATTAGAACACTCCCTAACACCATACACAAATATAAACTCAAGACGGATTAGAGAACTAAATGTAAGATCAGACACTATACAACTCTTAGAGGAAAACACAGAAAGAACACTCTTTGACATAAATCACAGCAAGATCTTTTTGATCCACCTCCTAGACTAATGGAAGTAAAAACAAAAATAAACAAATGGGACCTAATGAAACTTCAAAGCTTTTGCAAAGCAAAGGAAACTACAAACAAGACAAAAAGACAACCCTCAGAATAGGAGAATATATTTGCAAACGGATCAATGGACAAAGGATTAATCTCCAAAATATATAAACAGCCCATGCAGCTCAATATTAAAAAAGCAAACAACCCAATTAAAAAGTGGGCAGAAGACCTAAATAGACATTTCTCCAAAGAAGACATACAGATGGCCAACAAACACATGAAAACATGCTCAACATCACTAATTATTAGAGAAATGCAAATCAAAACTACCATATGAGGTATCACCTCACACCAGTCAGAATGGGCATCATCAGAAAATCTACAAACAACAAATGCTGGAGAGGGTGTGGAGAAAAGGGAACCCTTTTGCACTGTTGGTGGGAATTTAAACTGATACAGCCACTATGGAGAACACTATGGAGGTTCCATAAAAAACTAAAAATAGAATTACCACATGACCCAGCAATCCCACTACTGGGCATATACCCTGAGAAAACCATAATTCAAAAAGAGTCAGGCACCCCAATGTTCATTGCAGCACTATTTACAATAGCCTGGTCATGGAAGCAACCTAAATGCCCATCAACAGATGAATGGATAAAGAAGATGTCGTACATATATACAGTGGAATATTACTCAGCCATAAAAAGGAATGAAATTGGGTCGTTTGTAGAGATGTGGATGAATCTAGAGACTGTCATACAGAGTGAAGTAAGTCAGAAAGAAACAAATATCGTATATTAACGCACAAATGTGGAATCTAGAAAAATGTACAGATTAACTGGTTTGCAGGGCAGAAATTGAGGCAGCTGTAGAGAACAAACCTATGGACACAAAGGGGGGAAAGCAGCAGGGGGGTGGGGTGGTGGTGGTGGTGGTATGAATTGGGAGATTGGGATTGACATGTATACACTGATGTGTATAAAATGGATGATTAATTAGAACTTGCTGTATCAAAAAAATAAAATTCTAAGATTCAAAAAAATTTAAATAAATATTAAAAAATAAGTGTATAAAAGAAGAAGCCAGACACAAAGAGCGCTTACTGCATAATTTCATTTTTATGGAGTTTAAAAACAGGTAAACTAACCTCGGTTGATAAATATCAGATCAATAATTGCCTATGGTTAGTGGCACTGACTACATGCAGGCTTGGGGGAGTTTTCTGAGTGATACAAATATTCTGTATCTTGATTTTGGGGATGGTTACGGAAGTGTATGCACCTGTCAAAACTGATCTGTGACAACTTAAAAAGGGTTCATTTTACATTTGTATCTAAATAAATTATTCATACATTCATTATATGTAAATAAATTATATATGTAAGTATATTATATGTAAGTAAATCTCAATAAGATTGTTGTTAAAAATAAAGACAATAATATGTAGAGAGATGGTTGTACAAGTTTCTGGTTGGTACAAATCCTGTCCTGGATGTCTTAGTCACAGGACAGCCAGAGGGAGAAGGGCAAAGCGTCTTTCTTGCTGGCTTTCAGATTTCCTTTATTCGTGGGGTGGAAGGTATCAGTTGTTTATTGTGAGTCTTAGTGCTGTGGGTCTTGAAGTTGGTATAAAATTCTCTTAAATATGACAAGAGACTGTAGGCTCTTTTTTAATGGCATTTTTGTGGTTTTTAGAAACTAAGTTGTTTGTGCTATT
>NW_006780523.1:1589735-1595574 GCF_000442215.2 Lipotes vexillifer
GGGAAAGGCTTTGTGGTGGCTGCTGGTTAAATGCCACCTTAACCCAGAAGTGTGAGGTGCAAGGGATATACATCTTCATTGCTCTTCCACTATGAAGAATTTCTTTCAGTTCTGATGTTTTCCTCTCACATTGACTCCTATATATTTATCCATTCCTTTGTATTTTTTTTTTTTGCAATCAGTACACATTGTCCTCTATCATTTCTCCTCTACTCATCGTCCTCTCTCCACTCGTCATACCACCTACCACCTAATAAATCCTACAGGAAAGAGTACCCTTAAGTAAAAATCTAATATTCTGAAAATGTCCATTGAATCAACCACAGAGTTTCTACAATGAAATACAACCTTTTGACGGGTCCAAGAGTTGGAGAGTAAAATTGAAAATAACTAATAGAATGCTTGCTGATGCACAATATAGTATAAAGGTCCTGGGCTTTGGAGTCTTGGCTATCCTATTTGTAAAAAGAAAATGATATCCTTGGGTGCACATAATTTTATGAAAAATACAAGCTAAAATATGTAATGTGCCCACATATATGTGATATACCTTCAAATAATCAGTTAACATGTGCCTCCCAAATTATGTATGTAGTATGTATGTATGTACAGATAGAATATTTATTCATATATATTCATATGTATGTATGAATACTTAATGTTTTATATGTACTATCTACACATATACAGCTAAATATATGTATTACAAATATGTATCCAGCAGCATTAGAAAATAAACAAAATAATTGAAGTTTATCATGTATTTCATTAAACTTCAAGGTTATGCATAGAAAATTCTCATAGAGCCATAATTTCCTTTGTTCTGTTGAAATGTTCCTTATTTATAATTTTATTTCATAGGCATGCATACATCAAAATCATGGAATTTGCAATACATTAATGAAGGTATTAAGCTACCCTGTACACGTCACTTGACATCTTAAGCACATAATTGATATTGATATAACCTTGCTAAGAAATATAACCTAGCAAGGAACATTGGATTCTCATACCACTGCCAATTTGGATAAAACATGAATATCTGACAGTAATTTTTATAATCAGCCACAAGATTTTTGTTTTAGTTTAGCTGAGCTGAATATCTGGCCTAATCAGTGGATGTTCCACTTAAAAACATCAAGTGTTACTTAGACATTTGCTGCTATATCAGCTTAAGAGTCTTGTATCTTTTAATATCACAATATTCATGTTGACGATATATGTAGATTCTGTATCCAAAAAAAATAGAAGCTTCATATAAATAAAACATACAAAAGATGTATTGAAAATTTCTTTTTAAAATTATAACCAGAGTTACTGCTTTTGTTAGATCTGACAGAACTTATTCATTAGAGAGCAACAAGTGTGCACATCTGTATATTTGCATACTAAAAATAGTTGTTCAGGAAACAAAAGGTTGCTTAGAATATATAACCTCTTACTCATTTAAATTATGTTTCCGAGTAGAGTATTATGATCTGGTTCTCAACTACATGTATGTGACTACCTAATTACAAGGCAGACATTTTAAACATAGTGTTTATTTCAAAGCACTGTATCTCAGAATAAAAATGCATTAGCAGCAGTGATTAGGAGGAAAGGGAGGCAGTCATGTTCAGTGTCTTGGACATAGAGATCAAGAGCTTCATCCTCCATTCTCAGTAAGTTTTATTGTGACCGGACTTAATGCAGTGTAGACCAAATGCAATTGTTTAGCTATGAAAATGCTGACAGTGTGACCAAGTCATAAAGAATCATGTCATACTATTTTTACTTTACCTGAGATTCATTATTAGTATTATTGAAAAGGATGAGGGTGGGCAGGGAATGGGACCAGGGTAATGCTATTGCAATGTTATATCTATATTTATTATCTCTTGGTTAGCTCTGTCAAATTAGGGTATGAGGTTTAGTAGTGGTGGTGCTTGCTGGTTGGGACAGGGAAAGGTAGTGAGGAGGGAGATTAGGGGGGTTAAGCCCAGGTACAGAACTGGACACTGAGAATCATGGCCAAACTGCCCAATGTATAAAATCCAAAGGGATGAGATAATTTTGAGCCTGTTTCAGCGATTACTGTGGTTTCAGTCTTTCCCAGCAAGATCCTAGCCAGTGTCCAAGGAATGGAGGAAAGGATGAGGAACAAAGGTATCAAAGGTAGGATCCAGCCCTCTAGGAGGAGGATAACAAGAATGTGGGTAAGTTTCAGGTTCTTGGGTTCGGAGTCATCTACAATACCGGTGGGAATTGTAGGACCTAGCAAGGACACCATGGAGGAAAACGCCAGCCATCCTAGAGAGTGCACTGACATGGTGGTCATGCAGGTACACAGTCCCCTGCCTACTAAATCAAGAGCAAAAGTTTAGCTCTAGGCCTGACTTGATGGTTTGCTGTGGCTCTTTTTATATGCCTGCTGTCTGTGGGGTTGACTCAGCATGTGACTGCATTGGTGGAGGGTGTCAGTGCCTCCAACTGTGAAGGGCTGGAGGAGGCAGGGCAAGACAAAGAGAATAGTGTCTCATTATCTGTGTCTATGCACACAGTGGCACATCTACTCTGTGAATAGCTAATGACATCTCCCTATTCTAGGCACCTTGCATTTAGCTCCAAAAGATGTGGAAAGAAAAATTAAAGTGGAGTGTTACATGGTATTTTTGGTTAGTTAATAAATATAACACATGTGACCCAAGGTGAATGTTGAATGAGTAGTTGTTCCATTTAGCAGGTACCGATGGCACTTAACCCATGCGATGTTTGAGATGTCTTGTGAGTCCCCCCCAAAGCATGAGATGTCCCCACAGCTAAGATGTTTACTTTCCTACAGATAGCCAATAGGCATGTGAAAAGATGCTCAACATCGCTAATTATTTGAGACATGGAAATCAAAACTACAATGAGGTATCACCTCACACCAGTCAGAATGGCCATCATCAAAAAGTCTACAAATAACACATGCTGGAGATGGTGTGGAGAAAAGGGAACCCTCTTGCACTGTTGGTGGGAATGTAAATTGATACAGCCACTATGGAGAACACTATGGAGTTTCTTTAAAAATAGAGTTGCCGGGCTTCCCTGGTGGCGCAGTGGTTGAGAGTCCGCCTGCCGATGCAGGGGACACGGGGCCATCAATAAAAAGTCTACAAATAACGAATGCTGGAGAGGGTGTGGAGAAAAGGGAACCCTCCTATACTATTGGTGGGAATGTAAATTGGTAAAACCCACTATGGAAAACAGTATTGAGGTTCCTTAAAAAAAAAAAAAATAGAGTTGCCATTTGATCCAGCAGTCCCACTCCTGGGCATGTATCCAGACAAAACTGTAAGTCAAAAAGATACACACTCCCCTATGTTCACAGCAGCACTAATTACAATAGCCAAGACATGGAAACAACCTAAATGTCCATCAACAGATGAATGGATAAAGGAGATGTGGTACGTACATACAATGGAAAACTATTCAGCCATAACAAAGAATGAAATAACGCCATTTGCAGCAACATGGATGCAACTAGCAATTATCATACTAAGTGAAGTCAGACAGAGAAAGACAAATATCATATGATATCACTTATATGTGGAATCTAAAATATGACATAAATGAACCTATCTATGAAAGAAAAATACAATCACAGAAATAGAGAAAACAGATTGGTTGTTGCCAAGGGGGAGGGGGTTGGGGGAGGAATGGAGTGGGACGTTGGGGTTAAGCTTTCATATATAGAATGGATAAACAACAAGGTCCTACTGTATAGCACAGGGAGCTATGTTCAATATCCTGTGATAAATCATAATAGATTATATAAAAAAGAATATATATATATAAAAGAATGTATATACACGTATAACTGAATCACTTTGCTGTGTAGCAGTAATTAACACAACATTGTAAAGCAACTAACTCAATTAAAAAAATTGAAAAATAAAAAAATAAGATGCTTGCTTTCAAATAAAGAGGATGCAGCAAGTCCACACACATGTTAACATAGTCCATGACAAAGCCACATGTAAAGACAGCTTTACATGCCACAATAAATAATCTGTGGCATCATCAATTAGATGGCGTTTACTTACCTGTCATTTTATTTCTTTTTAGTGGTTAAATATATTGCTACAATTCTTCAGAGGCAACAGTATGAACACCCTGGAGTCCTAATTAGTCATCACGGGTTGGTTAGTGCAATTCTGATAGAACACAACCTGGAACCTGAATCCCTTTTTACACAGTTTATGCAAATTTACTCTTTATTCTCAGGGTATTTGCAATCACAGTTGAACTTTTAAATGCAGTAATAATTTTACTTAATAAAGTACGCGTGCTTCTAGCATCGCGTCCCTCTTTCACTTGTTTATTCTACAACAAAATGATAGTGTTGTCACAGCATACAGTTTTAGTTCTTCTTAAACCTATATTGCTGCAAAACATGCTGGTCCCCGAGGGACACCTTTGGTGCTTGCATACAAAAGTTTTTCCCTTATAGATGATACTAAACAAAAATTGGCTTAAACTGTCTATCCAGGCCACAGTTACAGGAGCAATATGGATCGTATGCCTCTTATTTTCCAATCGAATTTAAAAAAGAAAAGCAAAAGCTATTTTCCCACACACACTCACAGGCATATGATTCTAGTCTACGCTAGTGTGTTCTAGTTCTACTGTCTAATCCTGCTCTCTGTTTCTGGGTCACATCATTAGATTTTATTTAAACAGAGTGAAGATAATGCAGTCTCCAAGTTTGGTTTTCAGGTGAAGGTATTGCCTTTGCAAACCTCAGTTGGTGATCAACAGATAACTAAAGCAGCAGCTTTGCTTTAGAACAGATCAACAGTGTCCATTTTTTCCTATATGTAAGGATGCTCAAAGATGGTGACAGAGATGAGAAGCAGAAAGTCATATGCAAGAAAATGTTACAGTTCGGGGGACTCTTCATTAGAATTATAAAAGAAAAAAGAGTTGTCATTTGTCAGAGAAGATGAGTGAGGTCACTCTTGCTGAGATGGATGGTATGCAAAAAGAAGGTAGGACCAAATGCTCAGAATTAATATTTTTTTGTAATGAACAGAGATCAAGTTTAGGGTTTCCTATGTATATATTGGTTAAGAGCGTGAAGACACACCAAAAAACTGAAGAGTAAAAGACGTAGGGAAAGCAAACATCTCCTGCCCCTAGTAAGTGGACAGTACCTTCTCTTCAGGAAGTTTCCAACAGTCTTGACTTGCAATCTGGGATAACTAGGATGAATGTGTTTACTAATTCTTTTCAATTGCTTTTGATGAAGATCCTTATTAGGTTGTGATGGTGTAGTTCATTTGACTCAAAGGTGAATCTCTTTTTTCCTAGCAAAAGCTGAATCTCTCCTGAATTTGAATGCCAAGATTCGTGAGAGCCACTGAAGTACAGCATTCACCATTAGTATAGAAAATCAAGGATTCTGTTGTCGAATGATTTAATTTGGTAAAAGCAATATATAGAGGTGAAGTAAGCCACTGGAAGGAACACATTTTCTATTCTGCTTGCGTGAAAATATAGTGAAGGTCTGCTATAATGAATTCATAAAAGAATACAAATAAGGGCTACAGAATGAGATAAAGTGTATCTGTTTCCCACATCTACATTCATGCCAAAAATTAATCAATGAAATGAGCAAAAAGAATATATTTCTGAGGGAGTGGACACCCATTAAATGATTTCTGCAAGTGATAGAATACTTTGATTCATGTTTGGATAGCAATTCAGATTATTTTTTATTTTTTAAAATATCTTTATTGGAGTATAACTGCTTTACAATGGTGTGTTAGTTTCTGCTGTATAACAAAGTGAATCAGCTATACATATATATATATAT
>NW_006780523.1:1595762-1597481 GCF_000442215.2 Lipotes vexillifer
TATATATATCCCCATATCCCCTCCCTCTTGCATCTCCCTCCTATCCTCCCTATCCCACCCCTCTAGGTGGTCACAAAGCACTGAGCTGATCAGGTTATTTTAATTCCTATGGTGGTTATGACCATCCCCAATTCCCCATCAACTTCAGTTTTGTAGAGGGAGTAATTAATATGCATGGTGTTTCTCTCATTTGCCTGGAATTACAGATGATGGCTCCAGCCAGCACCAGTGTTCTGGGCTTTATCTTGCAAATGGGACACTGACTAAACTGTGAAGACCATTGGGTCCCTTGCACTCATATAATTTGCATTCTGGACACAATAAGTTCCACTTATATAAGGATGGCCTGATCTGTTCTCAAATCCAGCATTTTTTGAAAATACTGACATTAGTGCACATTTTGTAAGAGAAGTAGGCAGTGTCCTAGAAGAAAGAACACAGAGATGACTGCCTCTAACACTGTCTTGTAGTGTGTTTTGACCAAATCACTTCCCCTCGGTTGGCATAACATTCCAACTGTTTCATTTGTAAAGAAAGAGTATCTAACTACTTCGTGATTCTCAGATGGGGGTGGCAGGGGGAGGACAGTGACATACATCCAAAGAGGCCTATTGGCAAGTCCTTGATGAGTTTTTATTTTTCAAACTACACAGGTTCCTACTGTAACTCTCCTCTCCTCTGATCTTCTGGTTATAATAAGATGTAATAAAAGTGATAATTTGTTACCTATATTAACAGAACTGAGGTCAAAATCTGGTTAAAAATCACTAGACTAAATGAGTTCTAGTAATTTCTTTCAAGATTAATATGATCTAGGAAGAGAATGATTGCTTACTTGTACTATTACCAAACACTTATATCCAAGCGTTCTCTTGCTTCACAATACCGCTCTAGGAGAATTCAGTGACACTGATGTGCAAAGTAGCGCAGTGTTCCACCTGGTACACAGTGTGTGCTCCGTAAATGGAAGTTGCCTTCCTTCTATCCACAGCAACTGATGAAAATTTTCCTTATACTTAGTATGTTCGGTGATGGGAGATATAAGAATGAGGCTGGGGGGTGGGGATGAACACTAGTTTCTTAGGAGGGGTCTAGGAAATTGGAAATTACTCTGAGTATTGAGTTGGCTGCAAGCCCTGCTGATTCATGCTGACATTTAGCAGATTTCATTGCACAACTCTTATCCAGAGAAGAGATAGGACTATTCCCAGGTTTTATGACATGTAGATACCCTTATTATTGCATTTAAAATGATATTTATTTCTGTTTAATGAAATCTTTTCCAAACATGAATCCTACCTTGTTCATTACACAGGAAATATTCTCATCATTATTATGGAGGAGTTATTTTCTCTTTATGCCACAGAACACTATTATGTATGTTCTTCATGTGTTAGAAGGACAGCTGATCAGATGCAATTCATTTAAATTGTGTGGCTTCATTTACATGCTCTGAGCATATGGTCCACACACATTTGTTACATAGAAGCATACGTATTTGGTATAAGTGGATATTGATTTTTATAAGTGGATGTATATCTGCATTGGGAGAACTTTTTAAATGCCACACATACAGTATATTTACTCTATAATAGGATCTGTCCAAATATAATGCATACACATTATTTACTTAGATTAAAGTCAAATGAAAATGACCAGGGCTGAGACATAGAGAAGGAAAAGAATTGAGAGTATATGTGAGGGCAAGAGAGGGAAAGA
>NW_006780523.1:1597491-1602836 GCF_000442215.2 Lipotes vexillifer
GAAAGAGAAACATATGAGGGCCCCCAAATTAGCTTGAACCATCATATATGTTCCTGAAGTTGAGTTTAAATTGGGTATAATAAAAAAATTGTCATTGCCTCAGTGTAAAAACGTAATACTTCTTTATTAATGTAATTTCATAACAACTAGCTCTGTTTGTATGTTTTGGTGAGCACTGTACTGTGTACTTTACCTTTTAGTGCTTATATAGTATGTGATCTGGTTATTGTTACATAACAAATGACCCTAAATTTAGAGTAAAATGAAAACGTTTTTGCTGTGCTCATGATTTAACTGGTCAGGAATTCAGGAAGGGTTCAATTGCCCAGTTCTTGGGGTTTCTCATGCTCCTGCAGCCAGATTTCAGTTGGGGTTTCAGTCATTTGAAGATTCAACTGGCCTGAACATTCAAAGTGGCTCACTCCCATGGCTGGCAGTAGATGCTGGCTATAGGCTGGAATCCCAGCTAGGACTGTCCACCAGTTCACCAGAGTAGTCACCAAGCAGTTGAACTTCACACCTAGCAGTTACCTTCCTCCAGGCAAGTGTCCCAAGAGAACCTGGTAGAAACTTCCGGGCCATTTCTGTTCTAGCTTTGGAAGTTATATACCATCACTTGGTTACCCTTTAACGCTCAAAGCAGTCACAAGTCCAATCAGAATGGAGGGGATGGGACAAAGGTCCCCCTATTGATGGTAGGAGTACTCAGGTCACATTAATGAAAAGCGTGCAGAATGGGAGATGTTGTTGTGGCCATATTTGAAAAGTGTAATTGACCACAACTTATATTTCCATGTTAGTTTTTCAGAGGAGGAAACTGAGGCCCAAAGTGTTTAAGAAACTAGAAAGAGACCTAAGTAGAACTCAAACCCAGATCTGTCTTCCTCTAAAACCTATATTCTTTCTACTCTGCTGTACTGCCTCAGTGGGGTATATTATTCTGTCTTAGATTATTATATTTTTTTCAAAAATATGAATAGGTTGAAATTTAGTATCAAAGATAGATCATCTAATTAAGAGTCATAGCCCTGACTTATAGTCTTGTTTCTACTACTTGAATGATCTGGGGTGAGTTGTTTCCCTTCCGTGGGCTTCTTTGTCATGTCAGTTGAGCAGAAAATGTGTGCAGTATTGTATCCAAAGCCCCTGACACTTCTCGAATCCTGTGCTTCATAATGTGAAAACATTACAAAAAGGAAAGAGGGTGAAATAGAGAGCAGTTTAAAAAACTTTAATAATTTTTAATGGCAGTTTAAAAACTTTAATAATTTTTAATGGGAAGATTACAATACCTATTTATCTCACCTCTAAAATGCCTAATTTTGGTTTTGTGATCCCTGCTTGGGATGCTCATTAACCTCTGAGGCGAGAGGCGAGTGATTAAATTAGTTGTGCAATTGTGTCTTTCTTCTCTGAATATAGCCTTTTATATTCAATCACATTCCCTGAATCGAGGCTCCCACAGGCAAGAGAGAGACTATGGATTTTATAGGTTTATTGGGGTTACTAACTAAAATGGAATGAAACTATCATAGGTTTGAATAACACTTGGAGTGGAATAGTATTCTAGTTTGCAGGCGCCACACAGTAATTTGTTTCTAAGTAGTAGGATATGTACTCTTGAAAAAACAAAACTGTGTCCTCCTAGAAACAGTTTCCTAAATGACTGTCTCATATAGTAATGTAATGATCTGGTAAACTGTCTGAAAATATTCTGAGTCTGGGGCAAACCTCTTTGAAGACCCTTTGTACGTAGACTAGAGTCTAACGCTTTCATCTTTATATTATTCTAGCCATTTAAATCACTGCGTTTAAATCATCTATATTATTCTAGCCATTTAAATCATTGCAGTTTCACAAAATTACAGAATTCAGAGCTTTGGGGGGGCTTCAATATCACGGACTTCGGTTGTTTCTCAAACGTTTTTCTCAACAGAATCTTTTCTCAAACAAAATCAGAAACACAAGTTTCATAGACGTATTGGTAAAAGTTCAGCTTCTGTATTCAAAGTGGGGTTGAGGCTCCAGAATTGTTCCTTTGATGACCTCCTCTCTTCCTTTATTCCTTCCCCTACCCTGCTGCCACCTTCAAGTTATCTGAAGGGACTTTCAGAACTTTGAAAAATCTAGTTTGAAAATCACTCATCCAGTCCATTATTTGATTCAAAATACATTTGATAAGATGTTCCTGTGCTGCTCTCACAGAACCCAGTCTACTAGGGGACTTACATGTGTGAACAAATCTTCACTCTATTCTTGGTGTGCTAATTATAGCATATTGTAAGGATACCTAATGTTGTAAGCAGCTCCTTTGCCCCTTTTCTGTTTGTTCATCCCTGTTTTCCTTAGACCTTACTCATAAAGATGTGGCCATTAGACAATATTTAACTTAGCTCCTGATTTCTGCTTTTCTAAATATACACAACACCTTACCCAACCTGTTGATTCCTTTCCTGGATTAGAAGGAATAAGAATGAAAAACTAAGTAGTTAAAGAATGATTGACTCTCTGCTCCTAGTTTGCCCTTAGTAAATTTGCAGGCAGACCACATGGGTAAGAGAACATCCAATTGCAGGCAGACCACACGAGCAACACAGAGTCCTAAGGAAGATGGGGAGAAGTCAGCAGGCCTGCACGCAATGGAAAAATGACGAAGAATCTGACCTCCTGCCTTAATGATTAACTGAGATTGTTTCCCCTTTTTCCCTTTAAAAAATTGTCATGGCTGAGCAGAATCTTCAGAGTTGGTCTCTGGACATAAGTCCATCCCATCTCCCCAGATTGCCAGCTTTTCTGAATAAAGCACCTTGCTTCTCTACCGTAGCTTGTCCTTGATTTATTGGCTATTGAGTGGCCAGTGGGCAAACCTGCATTTGGTTACAACTGGAGCTGGGGGTTAGTAGTCAGGAATGACTTCCTGACATAGGAAAAATACTAACACCTGAAGGAAACTTAGCAGTAAGACATTAAAAAAAAAATGGGAGTAGGAGAAGAAAATGCTTCAAGAAGAAATAAAAGTGTGTATAAAGCTATATGAGGAGGGGCATGGCATATCTGAGTTTTCCTGGTGTGTGAAATGTGAAGGGAGCCAAAGGTAACAGATGAACTTGTAGATGTGATTAGAAGCCACATCATGATGGGCCTTGTAAACTGCGGGAAGAAATCTGAATTGTAACCAAAGGGCAATCAGGCAGGGGGCCACTGTAGGAGGTTAAAGACGGAGAACAATATAACGTGCAATGTGTTTCCAAATGAGCACTGTGGCTGATGTGTGGAGAATGGATTGGGCAGGGCCAAAACTGAAGAAAGAGGGAACTATTTTGGAGGTAGATTTGGCATCAATGCTAATAGTTTGGACGTCATCCATGAAGAAAAGAGAGAAATCAGGAATGATCCTCAGGTTTTGGCTTGAGAAAAAGGTGCATATTGGTGGTATTTATTCATATGTGGGAGACTGACAGATGAGCAGGTTTAGGGAGAAAATCAAGCATTTTTTAGTAAGCTGGAGATACATATTAAATATCACAGTATAAATGGAAGTAGGTAGTTATGAGTATAGATTGCTGGAGATAGGTCTGGGATAAAGAGAGTTTTGAGATTCAAAAATATACAGGTGGTATTTGAGCCACTGCAGTAGATGAGATTATACAGATAGATTATAAAGAGTGGAGAGGTAATGGGACAAGGACAGAATCATAAAGGCCCCAATATTTAAGGGATGGTTAGAAAAGATAAAGCCCATAAAGGAAAATTAGATAAAGTATCCAATGATGTAGAAAAACAAACAAACAAAAAAAGAAAAAAAAAGGGAAGTGTCGAGGTGTTGTAAAAGCAAGAAAATAAACCGGTTATTTTTTGTGGGGAGTAGGTCAACACTTGCCAATGTACCTATGGTGAAAGTTGGGAGAGGGAAGAACATTTACTTAACTCTCTTTAACTCTGCTGAACAACGAATCCACTCCCCATTAAAAAAAAAAAAAGAAAGAAAAAGAAAATTGGAGAGTAAAACAGCAGGTATAATAAAACTAGAGTGCAGCTACTGACTAAAATAGTATTTTCTAGAAACAACGAAATTAAGATCAAATTAAGGGAGAAGGGTGAGAAACAATACACATTTCTCCAGATCTTGATCATGGAAAACATTATTTTTCTGAGAATATTTGAGTGAGTACTGAAGGACTCAGCCAATTAAACTTTACTCTGATCACTAACAGTTAGAGCCATGATCAGGCCACACAGTATGGAAGGACAAAGGATATGGGACTAAAGGAACAGTCTTAGAGTGAGGAAGGCCTTCCTAGACAAGAGAGAAGCCATAAAGGAAAACACTGATAAAATGTGGGATCTAAAAATTAAAAGTTTTTAGGTACCAAGAAATATCAATAGTATAAACATTTCAAAAGACAGTAACTGGGAAAAACTTTAACTCTTTAATAAATGGAGGACTGTTCTTATTAATATACAAATAGTTCTTACAAATTTGTGAGGGGAACACATGATAAAATTGTTTAAAAAAGGGTGGAGGACAAGCAATAAGAACAAGATATGCACAGAAGAAATACAAGTGGTTAATAAATGTATGAAGTGATGGTTTACCTCAGTAAAAATCCATGAAATACATTGTATTTTGCCTATTTGATTTGTCCCAACAAAGCAGAAAGGTGGTAAACTATGTTATTGACAAAGATATGAGGAAACAAATTCTATCACTTGTTGGTTGACTGTAAAATGCCATATCTTTTCAGAAGGCAACACAGCAATATCTCTGAACATTAAAATCATATTCCTTGACTCAGAAATTCTATTTTTAGAAACTTATAGAAATACATGCAAAAATATTTAAAGATACATTTATCATAAGTGTGTCCAATACATTATTAAAATTAAAAAAAATGGAAACCATTCCAGTATCAATCAGTAATAAGGTATTTGATAATCAAGTTAGGAAATATTAATACACTGGTGCAATGGAATACTATGCACCAATTGAAAGGAATGATGATAGAGATCCAGGGAATGAGATGAGAATTATGTCCAATATATATTAAGTAAAAACAAACAAAAAAATCAAACAGCAGCATATATCATATGATCTGTTTTTGTAGAAAACAAAAAAGTTGCACAGGATATATTACATGCCAAATTGAAATACATCAAATGACATAAGAGTGGATATATATGTATAACTAAATCACTTTGCTGTATACCCGAAACTAACACAACATTGTAAATCAACTACACTCCAATAAAAAAAAAAAGTTGCATTGCCCGTGTTACATGTCATCTGACACGTCTGTTTCGTTTCAATCTCAGCCTATCAACAGTGGTGCTGTGGGCTAGGAATG
>NW_006780523.1:1603206-1650615 GCF_000442215.2 Lipotes vexillifer
ACAACAGTGGTGCGGTGGGCTCGGAATGCCGCCTCCACAGACATTGCCCCGACCGGAGCCAAAATGTGTCTGGACTGGCTCTTATGGTTCACATTATAATTGCAAGACACACCTCAGCAGCAGCCATTGGGGAACTCTGAAAAAGCAAAGTATATTACTCACAGGTCCAGGAGGGAACAATTCATGCCCAAGCCCACACAGCCAGGTCATGAGTTGAGAGAAAGAGAGACAATGCAGACCTGGGGTTCTGCTTTTATTTGGGTGGAGGGTGGGGTGTATAGGGTTTCACAGTTCACTCTCTATGGTGAATTTAAGACATAAGAGCAGGAATTAAAGTGCTGGAAGGGAAGAGCAGGGTCACTCAAAAAGTCAGACATGTAGGTCCCCCAGGACTTTCTAAAAGGGAACTTGATGGGTGGGGCAGCCTGGATCTTATTCTAGCTGTGTTTATCCAAGATGGGTGTCTTTGAAATGGTTGCTCTGCTATCAAAAGCTCAATGTCAGGCACTTACATTACAATCTGAAAAGCTAACTGTCAGCTTACACTACAAGGTCGTAGGGCATAACACAGGTAACTTTTTAAGGATACACTACAAACGTTTAATAGTGCTTATATTTGAGAATTAAAATTAGGGGTATGTGGGGAGGAGAAGTTCATTTCATCTTTAACTTCAAACACATGTATATATTTGAAAATTTTTTATAACAAGTATTCTTCTGAAAACATAATTTTTAAAAAAATTTGTTACAAATGCTGCAGAGAATAAGAGAAGAGCTGACAACTGTCCATTTGGTTTAGCAGCCTTGGTCTTGTTCACAGCACTTTCAATATTAAGTTCATATACACTTAAAAACCCAATATAATAAAAGTATAATTTTTAGCCATATAAAAATCATTCTCAAAAAGAGCTTTAGGATTTTCAAGTCAATGTGTAAGCAGATACGGGTAGGGGGTCCTGGAAGAGAAACAGACATGCCTTTCTTGACATAAGGGAAGCCATTTTTTACCTAAGCTATTTTGTGATCTAAGGTTGGCAACAATACTTGCCCTTGAACAGGTCTCAGTAATAATGATCTTAAGGGAGGTGAGGGAATGCAGGAACAAAGAAAAAGCGCTCAAAAAACAATAGTTCAGCGATAAAACATAGTCCTAGTTCCTCCTCAAGGGATAAACATAACAATCTGATACATATCTTTGAGTTCTGCAGGAACAAAGGCGCCCCCACCCAGACAGAGAATGAAATGATGATGTTGACCCCCGTGAGTGACTTCAGTCAACTAAACCTTGGACTCTGTCGACCTTTGCCCTAATTCCATGCTGAATTCTCCTCCACTCAAGCCCCTTCATGAATATGTATGTACCCTTAGCTTAAAACTTCCCCAGTTTTGCTGTTCGGAGAGACACTGCTTTGGGAAAGATCCCCGGGGTTCTCCTTTGCTTCAAGTACTTATTACTTCCTTGAAGGAAGTAATACATCCGTCCTTCTCCTGATCTTTGGCTTGGTTGTGTCTTTCAGCTTGACACCCACCAAGAGGCGAACCTACTGTGCAGGTAACACGTGTAGTTCCTGTATTTCTAGCAATTGCTTTATGCTTAACACCCTATGTTTTGTTGGTTTGAGTGCCCCTCCAGTCACCTTCAAAATAGTATCGTTCTTGGGTTCTACCTTCATCTCTCTTTCAGTTGAGGTACAAATAAGGTAGTTTCTACTGAATTGAGAACAAGAGTTACATTTTGTGAACTGCTGTACATTTGCGAAGGGGTCCCCAACTCATATGCCATAGCATAAGACTGTACCAAAAATGGATGACATGTGTGCTGAGGAATTGATGCCCTTCAACTCTGGGGTGGCTCATCACAGCCTGAGTCAGCCAGAGCCTTCAGGACAATAGTTTCTTGTGAGCAGCCACATCTAGTTACCTTATTACACTATAAAAACATCCTTTTCTATGTGTGCCAGGAAGTGGATAAAAGAAGGGGAGTGTGGCACCATGGCCTTAGAACATCATTGTTTTCTTCCCACATATATCATGTTGCTGGATAGAAATCTTGGGTTACAGTTTTTTAAACCCAAAACATGGTGGGCATTTCATTTTCTTCTTCCATTTAGTTTTTTTCTGAGTAGAAAACTGTGTTCAGGTTGATTTTTCTGCACTTGTCAGTAAACATTTTCCTTGCTTTGATGATTGGAGAACTTGTGAATATTAAAATTTAAAGCTTTGCAAAGCTATCCCAAAGTATGTTTCTTTTTGTTAACTTTGTCTGGATGTTGATGAGTACTTTCAATCTGTATATGTACATCTGTTATCAGCAAGGGAACAATTTCTTCAATCTCATCTTTCTTTACTGTTTGGGTTTCTATTGTTCTAGTTTCTCCTCTGGACACCTATAATTCTGTGGTCCTCCAAATCACATACTGGTTTTGTGTTATTACCATTTCTTACATTTTCTTCTACTTTACTGATTGACTTTTCTGTCATGTTTTGTCAATTACTGCCTCCCAAGAGGAATTTCATTTTGCTGTACTGAATTATTTTCACATGTGGTCACTTGCTTGTTTTAGTCATCCATTTGTAAATTTTCCTGTGTCTCAGCTTGATCTCCCTTTTTTGTTCTTTTTCCTATTTCAGAGATGTTCTCCTTTGCTCTTGGAAATGAGTCTCAATTTTTCACCATTCGTCAGAGAAATAAAACATTTTTTCTGGCATTAAAATAATTTCCTGTGGTGATGCATCCTCTGCCTTATTTTTCCTCCCATGTTGTTTGAGAGGTGCTTCAATATCTGAGTGTCGGGAGGAATGGGAACAAACTTTGGCTGGTTCAGACTTGATGGAGTGTCGCCCAAATGTATATACTTTTCAGGTGAGCCAAATCAATTTAATGATAATGGAGGGGTAACTGTGTGACTTTAAGGTTATGTGTATTTTATTGAGGCACTCTATGTAATTCTAGAGAGACTATATAATATTCAAACTGGGACTCTTTTGAGAGTGAAAGGGCCAACATTAGTACTTATACTAGAAAAATGGGCATAAACAGAGACTACTGTAAGCAAAATGAGACACAGTCAGTCTGTATAGTTCTCCTGCAGCAGTGAGTCGCATCTGCAGGGTCTCTGTCAAGCCATGTGGGAAAAGCTCTTCCTCCCTTCCCCAGCATCCTTCAATCATTTTCCATGAAAAATACATTTGGTGGATTTTCCACCAAGATGCAACTTTCCACACATGGACTGCTCTGCTCTGCAGTCTGTCCTCTGCTTCTCTGTCTTTTCTGATATTTCAGTAGGATGTTGGGAAAGGGGTACAGCAGAGATACCTTTTTTTATGCTTTGCTCACTGATGATTCTTAAAGATTATATTTAGCAAATTGTACCAGCTACATGTTTCATTCAACTCAGAATGCACAAAAGATCATCTGTCCTCATGAGGAAGAAGGCTAATGTTTCACCTAGGTGTAATTCAAGGGACATCCTCTGTGAAAGGGGCGCTGTGGCTCAATGTTTTGTCAGGTTGAACAGCATGATTAGCAGTTTGACAGCTGTTGTCACTTAGGTCAGCTCTGAGAAACATGGGCTCTTGCGCTGGGGAAAGGTATAATAATGTGTGTAGAGCAGGTGCTGAGAGACAAGTACCGTATCAAAAAGTCTATTAGAGCATATGCATATTTACTGCAAGTAAGGAACATATAATGTGGAGGATGTGAAGGGCACATGATCACTAGAACTTTTAAGTACTAGGTGATCCTCAAATTTAAATCTGAAAATACCGTGGTTCTGTGTAGTCAGTGAAGTTTAGTAGTACATATTAATGAGCACTTGCTGTGTGCCAGTACTGTTATAGGTGCTTTATCTTCATTAGCACATTCGTTCTTCACAACAACCCTATGAGAATCAACACTATTATCCCCACTTTACTTGTGAGGAAATTAGGACTTCGAGAGAACACTTAGGTCAAGCTATGCAGCTCAGAGTCATACAAAGGTCTATGGCTCAATAGCCCAGGCCCTTAGATGTGATGCTCTACATTTGTAGTGCAAATTCACTCAGACGATACTAATCCAGTCCCTTGAGACAGGTGTCTTATAAGACCCAAGCAGGACACCAGGTTTCCAGTCAAGCTGATGGGGTTTTATCACAGGTGAAAGTAAATATCTGGTAAGAGAGCACTGCAGGCCAGTTGTACGGATGGGTGAGTATAACAGTGGAGGGAACACTAGGGAAAGCCTGTGACTCAAAGGCCACACACATCTAGCTACGGGGCTTATCAACACACATAATGCCTTGGATAACATGACAAATTCAAGACTAAAAGAACTGTGTTCTGCTCACAGATCTAATTCCAGTTCTGACCAGGATTAACCCATCATCAGGCAGGCTGGGTAGGGAGGTGCTCCTGATCTAAAAATGAGAAGTAACAGTACTGACTCTAGCTTGGAGGAGGTTGAGAAATCAGAGGATGACTACAATTGTGATGTCTTTAGAGAGCTTCCCTTGCTAAAGACTTCTTTGAAGTTTGAAATTGAAGACAAAAAAGAAGTCATTCATGGGTAAGAGACATAGTGGGGCAATGAAACCCTTATATTAAAACATTGTTTTAAATGTTTTGGAGAGAAAACATTAGATTTAAAATTCAGTTACATCATGTAATTATATTTAATATTATCTATGAATAGAGATCCATTTAATGATTCCAAGTTGAGAAAATACTTTTTGACATCTGTTTCAATATTTTGGCTGTTTTCCTGACAAGTAGAATTTCAAAGATAGTTCAATGGAGGCTCACACATCATGAAAAGAAGCTAGAAAAGACAGTGAATGAGGTACTGAAGCATCCTTTGGGACACATGGTAAATGACTTTCTAAAGAAAGAAATTAAACCATTACATGAAGGAAAGGTTTATCTGAGGATCAACATTCAAAGTGAGTATTTTCCCTGTTCTGGTCATTCAGGTGAGGCCCAGGAAAGCAGAAATTTATGGATAGAGACTTGGATTTCAAGGTGACACAAATGCCCAACTATGGCCAATCATGTGGGGAAGGCAAGCAGCAGGGTCCATGAGATCTGGGCAACTAAGTAAAGTATGAGTCAGACATTTTTTATAGATCCATGCTAGGACGTACCCAGGGCCATCAAAGCCAGATTGCCATATTGCAGACATTTTCAGGGTTAGTTATATAAACTGTGAAGAGGAAGATTACTCAGTGTCAAGAAAATACAGATCAGTATGTTCAGTATAACTCACTGTGGGATGGGATGGGGTAGGGGCAGCAAAAACTTTACATGTATTTTGTGTACTATAAGCCATATTATATAAATCCCACTAAGGTATTATCTCATTTCATCCTCACATCTCTTTGTGCTAGGATACTGTTATTGTCTGCATTTTAGAGATGAAGAGCCAGTGGCTCAGAGAGCTTAAATAACTTGATTAAAGCCACATAACTTGTAATTTTGGTCTATATGACCAAACCCTATATTGAAATCCTGTTGTGATGAAAAGTGATTTTGGCTCCTAGAAAATCCCTCACCTTCATGAGGTCCTCCATTTAGGATGGTTTTGCTTGGCCCTGTACTGGTGATCAAATCCCTAGTCATAAGGGGAACTTTATTGGTTAGATCAGCATGAATTTTGTAGAGCATTTAGATATGTGTAATCTAGGGACCTCTGCATAAGATTCTGGGGGTCAAGCCAAACCCTATGGACAGCTATATGAAGTTAATGCAATGCCTCACATGGACTCCAGGGGTTCAGATACCAAGGTTAACAAGATGCCTCCTGTCTCGCAGAAAGGTCACCCCCAAGTTGAGGCAAGAAATCCAGTTATAGGTTACCTTGACACTTTAAAATCCATCCTCAGGACTTCCCTGGTGGTCCAGTGGGTAAGGCTCCACACTCCCAATGCAGGGGGCCCAGGTTCAATCCCTGGTCAGAGAACTAGATCCCACATGCACGCCGCAACTAAGAGTCTGCATGCCGCAACTAAGAAGCCTGCATGCCTCAACAAAGATCCCGCATGCCGCAACTAAGACCTGGCACAGCCAAAATAAATAAATAAAATAATAAATAAATACAATTTTCAAAATTATTTAAACAAACTTTTTTTTAGAAAATCCATCCTCAAAAAAAAGAAATCCATCCCCTAATAAATCCACCCTTTGCCCTTCCCCTCCTTCCACTTCTGCTATAATGAATGCCTCACCATTTCTTTTCAACCCTCTTCACCTTTAACCACACTGCTCTCTGAAAGAAATATCCATAACTTATAGACCACTTAGTTAACTCCTAGTTAGCCTTCAAGAACCAGCTCAAATGACGTATCATGAGCGAAGAACTTCTTAATTCCCAAGGCAGATGAAACCACTTTCTCTTCTAAGACTTCCAGCAATTTGTCCAGACCTCTGCTGTCTTACCTTTTGGCAGCACAGCATAGCTCACAAACCTTTAAGCCATTCTAGGTTACCATTCATTTATCCTATTCCTAAACAAACACCTATATCATAGTAAATGTCAAATAGCATTTGTTGAATAACATTTATAACATATAAGCACCTAGAAATTATGTTATTAACTAGAAATTTTACTTATAAATGAGACTAATCTGTGGCAAATTTTGTGACAGTGAAGTCATTTAAATTTCTAAAACTTGATCACATTTGAGTGACTATAGTGAGAGAGCAGGAATACATAGGAGAGAGGGTGACATACTACATAGAAATGTGGATTCTGGGATCAAAGCAAACCAAGTTTAAAACCCTGCTAAGTAGAGCAAGGTGGCAGGCTAGGAAGTTACAGACCCTCTTTTTGCCATAGAGACACCAAGTTAACAACAATATAAGGACCAGAATACCTCTGTAAGAACTCTACAGAACAGCTGAGAAACCAGAGCACCAAGGCCATTTTAAAAGCAAGAAGGGAGTCTGGTCAAAGGGGTAGAAAAATCACAGCATTTGGTGAAGCTGCTTATGCTCCATCCCCTAAGCAGCATAGCACAGAGCAACCAGAAGGAAAACTTCCACACCAGGGCTCCTCCCCCAGGAGAGAAACAAAAAAAATGTACCATGTGTCCAGTGTTCTGGCTTGTCTGGGGGTTGCTCAAGGTACTGGTTTCTCTCTCACCTGACTTGAGGCACATTAAAGCTGCAGTTCTTCAGGCAGATGCCAGGAGAAGAAAGAGGCAGAAGATTCAAGAGGTCCTAAAATATCTAGCCAGACAGAATTGTGAATGTCTTTCCTCACATGAAGCCAGTAGGCAAAGGTTGGGAGAGGTGGTTGTTTTTTCAAATGCCAAATTCCCAACAAAAATTACAAGGCATAGAAATAAACAAGAAAACATGGCCCAAAAGACCAAAATAAAATTCCAGAAACTGATCCTAAGGAAATGCAGATCTATGAGCTGCCTGACAAAGAATATAAAATAGCAGTCATAAAGATGCTCAATGAGGTAAAAGAGAACACAGACAACTAAACAAAATCAGGAAAATGATGCATAAAGAATATGAGAATATTGACAAAGAGGAAAATCTATAAAAATAACCAAACAGAACTTCTGGAGCTGAAAGTTTGAATAACTGAACCAAAAATTCATTAGAGGGGTTCAACATCAGAATTCATCAGGCAGAAGTAAGAACCAGTAAACTTGAAGACACATCAATTGAAAACATCCAGTCAGAGAAGCAAAAAGAAAAAATAATGGAAAGTGAAGAGAGCCTAAAGAACTATGGGATATTATCAAGCAAATCAATATATGCATTATAAGAATCCCAGAAAGAGAAGAGAAAATGAAAGGGTCAGAGAGCTCATTTGAAGAACTAATGGCTGAAAACTTCCCAAATCTGAGGAAAGAAATGGAGATACAGATTCAGGAATCTGAAAGAACTCCAACTAAAATAAATTAAAAGAAAACCACACCAAGACCGTTTATAATCAAATTCTCTGAAGTCAAAGACAGAGAATCTTGTAAGCAGCCAAGAGAAGAGCACATCCAAGGAAAGTTCCATAAGATTATCAGTGTATTTCTCAGTAGAAACTTTGCAGGCTAGAAGGGAGTGGGATGATATATTCAGAGTGCTAAAAGAAAAAAACTAACAAGAATACTGTATCTGGCAAAACTCCTTTTCAAAAATGAAGAAGAAATTAAGATTTCCCAGCTAAATAAAAACTGAGGAAGTTCACTGCCACTAGACCTGCCCCGACAAGAAATGCTAAGGAGGATCATTCAGATTGAAATGGTCAGTAGACAGCAACACAAAACCATGTAAAAATATAAAGTTCTCTAGTAACGGTAAATACATGGACAAATACAGTAGCCCGTGTACTGTTCTAATTTTGGTGCATATAATTTAAATGAAAAAAGAAAACTATAAATCTATGTTAAAGGGTATACAATATATAAAAATATAATTTGTGCCATTCATAACATGAATTGTAGGGGGCTGTAAAAGGACTAGAGTTTTTGTATGTGATTGATGTTGTTATCAGTTTAAAATAGAGTGCTATACTTTAAGATGTTTTATGTAATTGCAATGGTAACCACAAAGAAAATGTCTATAGAATATGCACAAATGGAAATGAGAAGGGAATCAAGCAAATTATCACAAAACAAAATGAAACAATGAAACACAAAGGACTATAGTAAGAGAGGAAAGGAGTGACAAAAAAGCTACAAAATATGCAGAAAACACTTTTTAAAAATGTCAACAGTAAGTCCTTCCTTATTATTAGTTACTTTAAATGAAAATGGACTAAACTCCACAATCAAAAGACATAGACTGCCTGAATGGTTGAAAAAACAGGATCCAACAGAATGCTGCCTATAGAAGATTCACTTCAGATCTAAGGATACACAAAGGCTGAACATGATAGGATGGAAAAGGATATTCCATACAAACAGTAACCAAAAGGGAACAGGCATGGTTATATTAATATCAGAAAAACTGGACTTTAAATAAATAAATGTCATAAGAGACAAAGAATGACATTATAAAACTGATAAAGGAATCAATTCACCAAGAAGATATAATCATTATAAATGTTGTAAATTATAGTCACCAGACCTCAAAACTCCTAAATATATGAAGCATACTGAGAGAGTTGAAGGGAAAACTATATAGCAATACAATAATAGTAGTTGACTTCAATATCACACATTCAGTAGTGGATAGAGCAACCAGACAGAAGATCAATAAGGAACCAGAGGACTTCAATAACACTATAGACTAACTGGACATAACAGACATATACAGACCACTCCACCAGGAACAGCAAAATATACAATCTTCTCAACTGCACATGGAATGTTCTCCAGGAGAGACATATATTAGGCCACAAAAACAAATCTTTAGGAATTCATGAAGATTGAAGTCATAGAAAGTTTTTTTTTGATCACAATGGAATGAAACTAGAAATAGCACAAGGAAAACTGGAATATCTACAAATATGGGAAAATTAAGTAACACACTTTTAAACAACCAGTGGGTCAAAGAAGGAGTCACAAGGGAAATTAGAAAATACTTAAGATAAATGAAAATGGAAACACAATATACAAAAAAAACATGGGAAGCATCAAAATTATAGGTAAGAGGGAGGTTTAGAGCTGTAAATGTATACATTAAAAAAGAACTATCTCAAATCGACAACATAACTTTACACCTCAAGAAACTGGAAAAAGAAAAACAAACTGAACCCAAAGCTAACAGAAGGAAGGAAAGAATAAAGATTAGAGCCAAGGTAAATGAAATAGAGACTAGAAAAGCCATAGGAAAAATCAATGAAACTAAGTGATTTTTTTAAAAGAGATAAACAAAATTGACAAACTCTTAGCTAGAGTAACTAGATAAAAAGAGAGAAGACTCAGCTGAAATAAGAAATGAAAGAGGGCACATTGCAACTGATGCAACAGAAATAAAAAAGAATTATAAGAGAATATGAACAGTTTTATGACAACAAATTGGATAACCTAGAAGAAGAAAATACATTCCTATAAACACACAACCAACCAAGAGTGACTCTCAAAGAAATAGAGTATCTGAACAGCACAATAGCTACACAGGAGACTGCTTGGATAGCCAAGGCTCTGCTATTTTACCTTGAGTGCTTATAAAATCAATTGCACCTGTTTCAGAACTTCCATTCTTTTCCAACTGTATAAGACTGATGGAAGTCGCAAGAGAGCAACAAATTGTAAATGGTTTACTATGTTCAATTCAATTCACTGTCATAATAACATCTTACATTTGGAACACATTCTGAAGAACAGGGGAGTTTTGGCTTTTAAATAAAATATTTTAACATCCTTTCCTGAAATTCACTGTAATTTCCACATTCTCTCTGTTCCATTCCTGCAAACACTAAAGACCAGCCAAAACCCTCAACGTTAATCTGGGGCATTCTTGGGACAGATGGAAGGAGGGGGCACTAGCGGGAGTTTCACTGATTTGGAAGGAGATCTGGGGAAAGAAATTAACGTCTCAGTCTTAAGTGGTGAGTTAATAAGTGCCCGAGCCCTGTCAGTGACCACAAATCAAAGGAGCAGTGATTGACTTACGAGGTCAAGTACTTATGAATTCATTATTTGGTTAGGAGTACAATCATAATTTGTGGAGAATTTCTTTGGAATTCACTTACCATTCACTCTCTAGTACTACTGACCAATTCTAAGCTCAGTTGCCAAAATATTTCTTGTTAAGAAGCTCTTCTTTTTGTATCATGTTCCTTAATGTAATTTTACAAGCCTAAACTTGAATCCATGGAGTTGAGTTGCAAGAGATTACATTTTCATTCCACTGCCTATGATGTGCAATGCACTATCTCATCTCTTATACATGAAATAGGTATCTCTGCCTGCTGACAACTTAAATTCAACCTGTTTCCTCTGTTTAGCAGTGGAAGGTAAAACACTTCTTGTGCCTCCAGTGTGTTTTCTTACCATGTTATAAATTCTCAATATGATTAACATCACTACAGCCCAGAGACTGCACTGAATGGAGACAGAAAATGGAAAATATACATAGAAAAAAATTGATTAAAATATCAAAAGAGGAATTCTGAAAACCAAGTACTCATGAGAAGCTAAAAGAAAACATAATAAGAAAATGATGAGTAGAACTTTTTCCATGAAACACTATTTATTCACATCAAGAGAAAGATCAGAAACTTCAAGAGGAGTGATGTTACGTGGAGAGCAGGGCCAGTCTTAGTGCTGGAACTTTCCCCGACTCATTGGGTAGAGTTAATTATTCCCTCGGCTGTAATACCCTATTTCTTTCATCCCATTCCTCTTGCTGGGAGAAGTTAAAATGTTTACTTTTTTTTTTTTCAATGCCCCCTAATGAAGACAAACCAAAGTCCCATCCACTTACTGAATCCAGCTAAATTTCAGACGCTCAAGGTAGTGCCCAGTACCCTCCCTTAGGACTAGATGTGATTGCTTTCGGTTTGGTGACCTATGAACTAAAGAAAAGTTATCTGTCCATCACCACCACACACGTCTAGAATATAATACTGGAGCAAGTAAAGGATACTGGGGGAGGGGGGGAAGGAAGGAAGGAAGCAAGCAAAGAAGGAAGAAAGGAATTTCCATTCACAAAAAGGAATAAAGGGATACATACCCGTCAGTCACTAGTATATAGCAAGGCTGAAATCCTAAAACTTGGGCATTATGAAGGCTCCCTATCCTGTGGGTGGGAGAAATCTCTTGATTAAGGCCTAATTCTACTCACTGGGAGGGAGTCCTTGTTGGTTATCGCTGAGCCTGGGCTCTGCCTTCTAGGAAGTTCTTTTATATTATCTTCCTTGGTCACATCTGAAATACATGGGGATAGGCCGTCGCTAGTGGCTCCACAGCTGTCTCAAGTAACTAAAGATGCTGAAAGGTGGGACTGCAAGTTCTCTCAACTCTCAAATTATCAGAGGCTTTAAAGGATTTTGCTCTATTCGCTTCAAGTCATTTCCATATGCCAGTAACCACACCAACAAGCATTTCCTAGATATAATTCTCAAGTCTGATTTATTTTGCTTCCTTACACATGAAAACACACACTCTCTCACTAATAGTAGCTATCTTGAGGTTATCTGTAAAAAGAGGTGGGGAACCATGCCTTGAATCTGATTGTTGTCATGAATCACTTTTTTCAACTGAGAAGTATTACTGAAATCTTATCCTCTCAACATCTTTTTTATTCCCAACTCTTAAAATATGGGGTCTGGAAAACATTTGGCCTTTTCTAAACCTGCAAAGCCTGCAATTCCTTAACTCTTCCTATTTCCTTTAATTTCTGCTTGCCAAGTGACTGTATTCTGAGTTCATCTCTTTCTTATATTATCTTGACAAGCTTTGCAGGCAATAAGCACCAGCACACACTACGAAGTTTCTGTTTTGTTCCACCTTTTCCTCTAGGACTGCTGGCCAAGTATGGATCTGATTGTACCTCCAAGTTACTACAGGTAATTTTATTAAAAGAATTACACTGCATACCATAAATTGTCATCTTTCTAACCTCTTTTATCTGTTATTTTGCTACCTGGCACCCAACTGTTAAAACAAAGACATTTTGTTGTTGTTGTTACAGGGGCACTCCACTTCAAGATACTGGTTTATGTATGAGTAGGCTAGATGATACAATAGTAACAAATAAGCGTAACATACTTGCTCATGCAAAATCCAATGCAGATGTTCCTGACTAATTACTGATTCCAGGATCTAGAAGGCTCATTGAATTTTCTTGCACTCTAAAATGAAACTCTTGGGCTTCCCTGGTGGCGCAGTGGTTGAGAGTCCGCCTACACGGGTTCGTGCTCCGGTTCATGCCCCGATCCCGGAAGATACCACGTGCCGCGGAGCGGCTGGGCCCGTGAGCCATGGCCGCTGGGCCTGCGCGTCCATAGCCTGTGCTCCGCAACGGGAGAGGCCACAACAGTGAGAGGCCCGCGCACCGCAAAAAAAAAAAAAGAAAGAAAGAAAAAGAAACTCTTTTCCCTTAGAAATAATCAATCCATTTTAATGCTACTTCTGTCATCCTGTTTGATGCTTTATGCTCTTTTATGGCTTACTTGTCATTGACATTTTTTCCTATTTTATTAAATTAAATGCTTTTCTCAGTTTATTTGGGAGGTATACACCCTGTTTTCATTCAAGGGGATACCTTTAATATCCAAATATATATTTAAATTTAATTATAATAATTTTAACAATGAAGCCATATCTATTATATCTGATGAAAGATTTATTCCTTGGCAATTTCTCTTTATTCACTATGAAATTTTATATTCAGATGATTACTTATTGTTCCAGCAGTATTTTATGAACTGTATTTTCTAAGAGGTATTTTTAGCATAGCTTTAGGTTTTATTACCACAATTATTTAGACTTAAGTCTATATTTTAATTGGTTTTAGTGCTCACAGCAGGTCTTTTATTCTATAAACAATTCATCTTGAGTTTTCCACTTTGATTATTCCTGAGAAAACTGGAGCAAATCTTCAAGTTCCAGCAATTTGAGGGGAGGAGTATAGTTCTGGGAATTATGCAGGTGGCATTCTTTCTGTACCCTTTGATATCTGAGAAAGTAGTCTCATTGCTGCTGCTAAGTCCCCATAAGTGCCACCTTGGCTCTGTGTATAATTTCTCATTCACAGAAATTTTCCTCTCAACCTTCTGTAGAACTAGTTTCTCTAGTGTTAAAAAGAAAAATACAAAAAAGAAAAAAAAAACTGAATCTGATCATTTGCCATCGACTTGTTTTTTTCTTCTAAACACTTGTTGCAAAAGAAAAAGAGGCTTTCAAATTCAAGGATTTTTTTCCAAAATAAATCGAAATCTTGGTTTCTTTTCATTATTTACCTATTACATGGTGCACACTTTTATTAATCATAATAGGATCTTTTTCACCTCAGGAAGATTATCTTCAATACTATTTTGTTAATTTTGTTAATAATTTTAATATCTGCTCTGCCTTCTGGGTTTTAGACTATGTTTAATTTGGATTCCCACAATCTGTTCTGTGTCTTTTAGAGGTTATTTCTTTATTTTAATGTCTTCATTCTTTTCTTCAGAGTTCTGAAGTAAATATAACAAATTTGTATTCTATTTCAATGATTTCATTATGCATCAATCTGGTTTATGCTTCCCCCATGGTATATTTTTATTTGACAATTGTGAATTTTCATTTCTACAAAATTGTTCTTAATTTCACATTTTTCCCTTATGGTTGGTTATTCTTAGTTCATAGATTCAGTGTACTCTGAAATATTGTTAAGAATGCAAACCTATTTTTACTTTGGATTTTTATTGCTTCAAATTTTCTGTTTATAAAAATTATAAACATTACAGAATAAGTCCCTAGATGCATTCCTGTCACTACCATGAATTTTGTGTGTATCCTACCATAGTTTTTACTACATATAGAACTGTATATTATATACTTTATAAAAGTTACATGAATGCTTTAATTTTTCATATTGTATATTTGATTTTCTCTAGCTATAGTATGTTTTTTCAACCTAGCCATGTCATTATATCTTGTTCTTCCATTTTAATCCTGTGTAGTCTTCCGTTGTAAGAATGTACCATATTTGTCCATTTATCTGCTGTTGGAAATGTATGCCACTTCGTGCTATTATCATCCTGCAGTGAACATTCTTACACATATCTTCTGGTAAACATGTACAAGAGGTCCTCAAGGGTATAATGCCAAAAAATAAAATTCCTGGGTGTCGGAGTACACACATTTTCAAACTAACATGTTTTTCCAACTAGCTTTCCCAAGTGGTAGAACTAATTTTACATTCCCAGGAAGATGATATGAGTTCTTTTTTCACCATTTGCTCACCATTCCTTGGTAATATTAAGCTTATTTTTGAAATATTACCATATTTACAGTGGGATGAGGCAATTTCATGTTTTTGATATTTATTGTCCATCGGATATCCTGTTTGAATTCAATTTTATATTACTAATTTTTATTTTCTTAGTGACCTGTAGGGTTGTTTTCAGTACACTTGATATTAACACTTTGACTGGTACATATGTTCAAAATATACTTCTGTCATGTAAGTTTGTTTTTTACAGATGTTACTTTTCAGGCTGACGAAGTTCCCATCTATTCCTATTTATCTTAGAATTTTTATCATTAATGGGTGCTGGGTTTTTTCAAATGTTTTTTCATCAGTTGATATGATCATTTTCTTTTTAACTTGTTGATGTGGTGGGTTACATTGATTGATTTTTGAATACTGAACCAGCTTTGTGTAACTGGAAATAACTACCACTTTGTCATAATGTATAGTGTTCTTATGCATTGCTGGATTTGATTTGCTAATAATTTGTTGAATATTACTGCATCTATGTTCATTAGAGAGGATTTGTAGATCTTCTTTCTTGTAATATTTTAATATGGTTTTAGTATTAGTAATTCTGACCTCAAAGAATGAGTTAGGGTGTTCTTTCTGTTTGTGCTTTCTCGAAGACTGTAGAAAACTGATGCCATTTCTTCCTTACAGATTTGGTAGAATTCAGCAGTGAAACTATCTGGGCCTGGCGTTTACATTTTGGTAACGTTATTAATCATGGATTTAATTTCTTTAATAGATATAAGCCTAGTCAGATTATCTTTTTCTCCTTGTGTGAGTTTGGTAATTTGTGTCTATCAAGGAATTGGTCCATTTCATCTAGGTTTTAAAATTTGTGGCCACAGAGCTCATAATATTTCTTTATTATCCCTTTGATCTCCAAGGGCTCATTTCTAATTTTTTTTTTTTTTTGCGGTATGCGGGCCTCTCACTGTTGTGGAGTACAGGCTCTGCATGCACAGGCTCAGCGGCCATGGCTCACGGGCCCAGCCGCTCTGCGGCATGTGGGATCTTCCCGGACCAGGGCACGAACCCGTGTTCCCTGCATTGGCAGGTGGACTCTCAACCACTGCACCACCAGGGAAGCCCTCTAATATTGATTTGTGTCTTCTCTTCTTTTTTTTGGATAGCCTGGCTATAGGTTTATTGGTTTTACCAATCTTTCAAAGAACAAGCTTTTTTTGTTGATTTTCTCTATTGTTGTCCTGCTTTTCAATTTCATTGAGTTCTGCCCTAATTTTTATTACTTATTTTATTCTACTGGCTTTAGGCTTTAATTGCTCACCTTTCTCTAGTTTCCTAAGGTGGAAACTTAGATAACTGATTTTAGATCTTTTTTCTAATGTACACATTTAATGTTGTAAATTTCCCTCTATACATTGCTTTCTTCACATCTCACAAATTTTAATAAGTTGCCTTTTACTTAGCTCAAAATATTTTTAAAATTTCTCTTGAAAATGCTTCCTTGGCCCATGTGTTATTTCATCTCCAACTATATTGTAACTTTTTTTTAAGGAAACAATTTATCAGCACTTTTCCAAAAGATGAAAACGGACTTCTTAGGAAGCACATGTGATAACACAGGACTATTTGAACAGTATCACCTGATGAAAGCAATAATCAAGAAAAAACGGTGAAAAAGTAGACAATGTGACATGTGAGGGTCATTCTGTGGCCATAACATATATTTCCTCTCACATCAAACACCCAAACTATTCCCTTTCACGTGATGTTCTCTGTTTAAGGTCTTATGCAGAGGGCATGAACTTGATAACTGACGTTTTCCAGGATATTTTTTTGAAAGAAAATACTTTGGCTTATGAATATTTCTGCTAAAAAGTGGCTTTGAGATCTGAATTGCAGTTAATCTCTTTAATTCTCCCATCCTTTTCCCGTAGATAAACACAATTTTATCATTTATTTTTCTTAAATTTATAAGAAAACATCAGATGAGTAATTTGGTGATATTTTGATTGAGATATTTTGTTTGGTCAAATCCAGCTGATAAAAACTTAGTACTCCATGTCCTGCAGTGCATGAAATCATTTTTTGAAATAAATTTATATCTTGTCCTTGATTGCCTTAATCTCAGAGATGAGGACTCTACAGGCATTATGTTGTCATTTTTCAGCTAAGTTTTCTTTACTGATTTCTAGTTTAATTCCATAGTGTCTGAGAGCATGCTTTGTGTGATTTTTAATTCATTAAGCTGTCCTTAATGGCCCAGAATGTGGTCTTAGTGAGTGCTCATGTGAGCTTGAGAAGAATGTGTGTTCTGCTGTTGTCGAGTACTGTATCAATGTCAATTAGACACTGCTGATTAACAGTGATGTTCAGGTAAATTATATCCTAACTGATTTTCTGCCTGTCTGATCAATTATCTATCAGTTTTTGCTTCGCATAATTTGTTGTTCTTTGTTAGATGCATGCACATTAAGGATTGTTACATTTTCTTGGAGAATGGATCCCTTTATGTCTCTCTTTATCCCTGGTAATTTTCCTTGTTCTGAAATCTGCTTTGTCTGAAATTAATAGTTATTCAGCTTTCTTTTGATTAGTGAAAGCATGGTATATCTTTATTCACCCTTTTACTTTTAATCTATCTTTGTCTTTATATTTAAACTGAGTTTCTTGTAGATAATATGTAGTTAAGGTAATGTTATTGTTTCAGTCTACTCTGACAATCACTGCTTTTTAATGTCTGTATTTAGACCATTCACATTTAAAGTGATTATTGATATACAGTAGTTGGAATATTTATTGTGTATGTAACTCTTTTCTACTTTTTGGCCTCTTAATATGTACATTTAGACTAATCACACTGTCAATTCATATCAATGGTGAATTGATATTCACTATATCACTTCTATTTGTTTAAAAAAATTTTTGTAGTGGTTGCCCTAGAGTTTACAGTATACATTTACAGCTAATTAACTCTACTTTAAATACATTATATGGACTCATGTATAGTGCAGATAACTTATAACAGAAATCTGAATTCTTCCTTCCTGTACCTTATAAAATTCATTTCACTTACCATGTGCTATCATCGCACAGCAGGTTGTTACCATTATTATTTTGAACAGTTATTACAATAATTAAGAATAAATAAAAAGATTTCATTTTACCTTCATTTATTCCTTCTCCAGTACTTTTCATTTCTTTGTGTGGATCCATTTCTGACCTACCTCATGCTCCTTCTCCCCTGAAGAATTTCTTTTAAAATTCTGTCCAGGGCAAGTCCACTGGAGAATAGTTCCCTCAGATTTGTTTGTTTAGTTTGGTTTTTTGGCATAAGGGAGTGTTTATTTCTTCTTCATTTTTGAAGGATAATTTCAATGGATATAGAACTCTAGGTTATATTTATGATTTCTTCTCTCAACACTTTATCTTACACAACTCTTTTCTTGCTTGCATGGTTTCTGACAAGAAGCACGCTGTCATTCTTATGCTTTTTCCTCTATAGATAAGGTGTTTTTTCCCCTTTGACTTCTTTCAAAATTTTCTCTTTGCCTTTGGTTTCCTGCAGTTTAAATATGATATGCCTAGGTGTAGATTATTTGATATTTATTCTGCTTGGTGTTCTCTGAGCTTCCTGAATGTGTGTTTTGGGATCTCATTAAGTTTGGAACGTTCTTGGCTATTATTGCTTGAAATATTTTTTGTGCTCTTTTCTCTATTCCTTCTCCTTCTGGTTTTCCAAATACATATTTATATGCTTTGAAATTATAACCACAGATGTTAGATATTCTGCTGTTTTCATTCTCTTCACTTTGTATTTCAGTTTGGGAAGTTTCCATTGACATATCTTCAAGCTCACTGATTCTTTTTTCAGCTGTGTCCAGGCCATCAAAGGCATTCTTTGTTATTGTTACTTTTAGAGTTTCTATCTCTCTGCTTATATTACCCAACTGTTCTTGTATATTATCTCCTTTTTCCATTAGAGCCCTTCACATATTAATCATAGTTAAAGTCCCTGTCAGAAACTCCAATATGTGTGTCATATCTGAGTCTGATTCTGATGCTTGCTATGTCTCTTTGAATTGTATTTTTTCTTTTTTTTTTTCTTTTTGTCATTTGATTTTTGTTGAAAGCCAGACAATGTGTACCAGGTGATAGGAACTGAGGTAAATATGCCTTTAGTATCTGGTTTTATGTTAACTTGGCTAGGATTTGGGCTATGTTTAATGTTTGCTACAGCTATAGGCACCAGAGCTTTTAATTACCTTTAATGACCTTGTTTGGTTACCTGTTATCTTTCAGTTTCTTCTAAGAACTCCTTCACAAAGTCTAAGCCTTGCAGCTCTTTCAGCTGTAACTCCCTCTTATTATACTGCAGCCCTGTTGATATGGGAGGAGGCCAACAGTCTATATTGTTTGATTAAATTTCAGTCTTTTAGTGAGACTGAATACCTGTGCTGTGGCCTTCAGAAATATTTCTTAGCCTTCTCTTTTCTCTAGAAAGTCTAGAGGGCCCTAGAGTTGGCTAATTGCCCTGCTCCCAAGTTGGCTAAGGCTCTGGTAAAGTCTTTTCTCCTACAGAGTAGGCCTTTGTTATGTTGGATAATCTGGATATATTTCAAAGTTTTTACTTTTGCCGTCACCCTGCCAGAGCACAAAGGAATTTTTTTCTTCATCTTCATCATGAGAACATGGTGGGGTTCCTGCAGTGAAGACCCTTGAAAGTGTCAATAAGATTGTCCCCCAGGAGTTTATTTCTCTCATGCTCGTCCACACAAGTCCTCTAGCAATTCATCAATATTATAATTTATGATTCCAGTATCTTCTGATCCAGACAAGCTCATCTCAGCTATGATCCTCTATATTTACCCATCTCCCCAGATTTCAGGGTAGTGGTTGAAATCTCTTCAACTTCTCTGATGGGTGCAAGAATGTCACTGATTTTCAGTTTGCTCAGCTTTTTTTTCCCTGTTCTTAGAAGTGACAACTTTCAGGCTCTTTAAATGTTGGAGCTGAAACCAGAAGTCCTAATAATCCTAAGAGTAGTTTATATAATTCAAGTCTGTGTTACTAGGTATACACAAGTTCATAACTGCCATCTTTTGGCAGTGTTCATGTGTATCCATAATAATGCCTTTGACCTAAAATCTGTTCTCTTTGAAATTAATAATGCTATACTACTTTTCATTGGCTATACATTGTTTGGAATGTGTTTTCCTCTTTTTTTAACCTTTATGTATGATATTGCTTTAAGTGCATCTCTTTTAAGAAGAACATAAACGCATTTCCCACTCATCTGTCATGTAATAGATGAAGTGAAGCTTTTGCATTTAATGTGTTTACTGATATAATTCATTTCTGCTTTTTTTGATTGTTTTCAGTTGTTATGCTTTTTCCTTTTCTTTTCTTCTTTACAGTCTTCTACTGAATTTATCAGACTTATACTTTTGCATCTTCCTCAGTACTGCTTTTGAAGTGAGCCATTCCATTCCTAAATATGTAGTGACTATGCTTAGCTTTTCTGATGTGGTTGTGCTGGTGGTTTTTTGTTTTGTTTTGCCCTTTTTAACATGTATATTTACATTTAGAAAACCTAAAGTTAGTATCTCTCTCTTCCTCCTCAAAATACACAGACCATAGAAATATTTCAGTACAATCAGTCATCTTGGCTTCATTCCACTCACATTTTTCATGATGTGTTGTCTAGCATTTTTCATACCTTTACTTCTAGCTTTTGAGGACATGCATTTTCAAAGCCCTTCCTTGTCTTGTGAGCTCATAGCTTGGTAGTGAATTATTATTCATGGAACTTTGATAAGGCAACTAAACTCTCCTGGTAGTTTGTGGGAATTTTCTATATTTCCAAGACCCCAATCCGTAGCCTTGACCTAAAGAGGACCATGGCGTTAATCAAAATCATTTGATGGTTAAGCACTTTATTTCAGCAAAGTACAATAGAGCAGGTTTTCCTGCAGTCCCAGAGATTGTATGCTGACAGGAATTTGGAATATTTCAGGACTTTCTGAATGTGTAATAAGGAATGCACTTGATCCTACTTCAGTTAAAGACTTCTTTGAGATCCAAGGCAGAGTGCATTTAACTTGGGGTGAAAGTAAGAAAGAGAACACACTGCTCAGAATCAAAAATAAATTGAGTTTGGGGAGATTTTGATGTTTTTCTGACCTGGAAATGGAATAATATTTATTGGTTCTGTTGAACGAAATTGTACTCTGGGTGTGTTTTATGTACTGGGATGTGCTTACAGGTTGAAATTTCACATAGAACTTGTTTCTACTCTGTATATTAGCATTTTGACCTCAAGTACAATATTTAATCTTGCTTGAGCTTAGCTTCTTTTACATGCCAAAAGGTGACAATCTTTGCCCTGGGTACCTCATAGAATTGCTGTGAGAGTCAAAAAGAATAGCGAAAGATAGTGCTTTCTGTACACCCTCTCCAGCATTTATTGTTTCTACATTTTTTGATGATGGCCATTCTGACCCGTGTGAGATGGTATCTCATTGTAGTTTTGACTTGCAGTTCTCTAATGATTAATGATGTTGAGCATTCTTTCATGTGTCTGTTGGCAATCTGTATATCTTCTTTGGAGAAATGTCTATTTAGGTCTTCTGCCCATTTTTGGATTGGGTTGTTTGTTTTTTTTGTTATTGAGCTGCATGAACTGCTTGTAAATTTTGGAGATGAATCCTTTGTCAGTGGCTTCATTTGCAAATATTCTCTCCCATTCTGAGGGAACACTCTTGCACTTGTTGGTGGGAATGTAAATTGATACAGCCACTATGGAGAACAGTACGGAGGTTCCTTCAAAAACTGCAAATAGAACTACCATACGACCCAGCAATCCCACTGCTGGGCATATACCCTGAAAAAACCATAATTCAAAAAGAGTCATGTACCAAAATGTTCATTGCAGCTCTATTTACAATAGCCAGGACATGGAAGCAACCTAAGTGTCCGTCGACAGATGAATGGATAAAGAAGATGTGGCGTATATATACAATGGAATATTACTCAGCCATAAAAAGGAATGAAACTGAGTTATTTGTAGTAAGGTGGATGGACCTAGAGTCTGTCATACAGAGTGAAGTAAGTCAGAAAGAGAAAAACAAATACTGCATACTAGCACATATATATGGAATCTAAAAAAAAAAAATGGTCATGAAGAGCATAGGGGCAAGACAGGAATAAAGACACAGACCTACTAGAGAATGGGCTTGAGGACACGGGGAGGGGGAGGGGTAGGCTGTGACGAGGTGAGAGAGTGGCATGGACATATATACACTACCAAGCGTAAAGCGGATAGCTAGTAGGAAGCAGCCGCGTAGCACAAGGAGATCAGCTAGGTGGTTTGTGACCACCTAGAGGGGTGGGATAGGGAGGGTGGGAGGGAGGGAGACACAGGAGGGAAGAGAAATGGGAACATGTATATGTATAACTGATTCACTTTGTTATAAAGCAGAAACTAACACACCACTGTAAAGCAATTATACTCCAATAAAGATGTTAAAAAAAAGATAGTGCTTTCTGGATTATAAAATATTATGCAAACATAAAAGGTTGTTCAGAAACAGGAAAATACTGGAAAACTGTATGTGACTTATGTCACGGTCCTGGTGAGTCATCTTGTCAGGGAAGCAAGAATTATTATAAAATCAGAGGATTTTGAAGATGTTCAATGTCTTCCAAACATAACCTATTTGAAGTAGAATAGTGATAGAAGCTGAAAAATGTCAATGTACCAAGGATGCTAGGTCATTTTTGACTGCTTTATAATTTATGTCTGACATAAAAAGCTGAGGATGAAACTTATTTCATACAGACTGCAAATCTAGACAGATGAAAGATCTGGGGGAAATCTAAACTTAGAATAATTCTATTTTATGTTGAAAGAGTGAATAAGGAAGGTTTTCACTGTAACGTGGTACCACTTCAGAAATGAGATACAAAGAAAATTGGGTCAAAGACAGTGATCAAACAACAGTGGTGCATACAGCAAGCAGAAGTGGGACTTTGGCCACTCCAGTCTGAGCCACTGATTAGTTCCTTAGCGTTCTGGGACTCTGATTCCATGACTAAATGAGTTGTAAGTTTTTTCCCCTGTGTGCATTTCTTATACCATTTTTTTCCACCTTTCACCATAGGGTTAAACGCAGCAGAGTTCATTCTTATTTTTGAGGAGGGTTTAGGAATAGAAGACATACATTTAGTACCAGACAATCAGGAAGCTCTTCAGCCACAGTATTTCATTTCATCTCCTGAATAATCTTATCAAGTAGGCATTCTGATTCTCACTTTACCTATAAGGAAGGTAAGGTTTAAAGAAGTTCAATAACTTTCCCAGGGTCATAGCTTGACTTATAATGCTGAAATTTAAACCCATGACTATCTGATGCAAAATCTTCTTATTCTGCAATTGAGAGACCTCAATAGAAAGATGAAGACTTCTTTAAGGACATATGTGTATTATACACATGGAATATGAACAGCTATCTATGTGGTATGATTTCAGAGGGAATGGCTGCCTCCAGCCACCGCTATCAGCTGTACCTCCTCAAGCCTAAAAAAGTTCCATTCAAACCACAGGCAGCCAATACATTTCAGTTTAAACACCAGTTCTGATTAGTTAGCAGTCACTGCCTGAAGCACTGTGTTAAGACAGATTCTGAGGAGAGTGCTTCCCACTCAGCAGTAAAGAGTGTTATGGTCAATCAGCAATGACTGCTATGGAAGTGGGAGGAAAGTGTGGTGGCCCAAGTGCCAAGTTTCTGCCATCATGGAACTAGACATGCATTACCTTGATTTAAGGGAAGTGAGCTTCAGCTGTTAGTAGTATAGTTCCCTTGGGAGGAGGCCTACATTCAGCCTCATCATTTCTTACACCTCATTTTGTGAGGAAGTTAATGGGATCTTATCCTAAGAGAACTATTTGCCAGTCAGAAGGTAAAGGAGATTGTGGGCGCCCTGCATTCATAGGGAAGAAGGAGAGAAGGCTTGTGGAGAATGGTGGGAAAGGCCAGGCATGTCATCAAGCTTTGTCCATATCATGAATGTGTCCAGAGGGGCATTGTTTAAAATCACCAAAGGTTAATCACAAAGCTATCTTGGATGGCTTAATTGTTGGTTCATTGGTATTGTTTAGTGTTATATAGGTAACTACAGTCTCATAAAAATGAATATTGCTATATTAATTAGAATTCACTTCCATCTGAGCAATAAAATTGCTTTATAGTCTTTGCTAGGATCAGTAGGAATTAATCTGAACAGTACTATCTTACTAGAGGAAAATTATAAAACCGTGTCTCCATTTTCAGGAGATGGGGCAGAGAAGTATGAAATCTATTCTAGGTGCAAAGGGTAACAAAATGAATCTAAAGCAGTTGCTTGTATCAGTGAGCACCTCTCAGTGGCAGTGCAGCAGAAAAATAGTCAGCGGGCTTAGGGTGAAAGCCAAGAATAGTGACTGGGGATCAGTATAAAAGCAAATATCCAACTAAGAGCCAACCAAGGACCAGGAACTAGGAACTAAAGGTAGGACATACTGTGTCCTACTGGCTGTTGTATTCACACTAAGTACTGACAAACCAGATACCATCAGTTCAGCCAACTTTGTCCGCTTATCTGTTACTTCAGTCAGAGAGCAGGTTGGACTGACATATTCCATGAGTTGATGGATTGGGATGAAGCCAGCACAGCCTAGGTCACATTATCAATCTTAACTTGCTGCTTGTCTTGATTTTCTACCACTAATAGGATCTCACATTTGAAAATTATGTTTTCAATGTAATCATTCAAATAACTCATGTAAGCAAAATTTAATGATATGATTTCCCATGGGAAATAAGAATATGAAGTGAGCTCCCTTATACTAATCTCATCTTGCCCTTAGCACCACACAATTGAACAAGGAACATCTCTAATATCTTCACAGAATTTAATTGGTCCCAATAATAGCAACTTCATAATATTAATAGGATGCCCATTCAGGGTGGTGAGTATCCTTAGGTCAGTAAGTGCAGTGTGAGCCTCGGAGAGCTGTGGTAGAGAGCGTGAACCAGTTCTCATAGATCAGGAATCAAGTCAGAAATCCACAGCAAGTAAACCCGATGCTTTTTATTCCAAGGCTGGGGCAATCAGAGAATTCTGCAGCATGCCTCACAGTGCAGCAGGGTTCTAGTTTACCCACAGACAAGTCCCAGGGCATGGGTGGGCACTTCTGAGCCCAGAGGTGACAATAGACAAGTGAGAACGATGTTTATGTAACATTTTACTACTCCCAAGACCCTTTTCAAAATGTTTTATGCACAGAGATTTGCAAAAAGATATGCAAAATAAAATAACATTTGAATGAAATTTGAAAGCTTTAAGGGCAAAATGTCAGCAAAGTTGTTGAAAGACAGATATTCTCATAATGACCTGGTGGATGAATCAAGTAGTTTAAACTTTGCGCGGACAATTTGGCAGTGTGCCTGATCATTTAAAAACCTGGTCCTAGTCTTTGACCCACTTCTGTGAATTGGCCTAGAGAAATAAACTAAAGTTCAATGAAAGATTTATACATAACGATTTTTACTGAATCATTATTTAGAACAAAAAAAATACAAAGGACCTAAATAACTAAATATTAGTTAAACAAATATATTAATACCATAAATATATGGCCATTAAAATTATGTTGAAATATTTTTAAAGTCCTAAGGAAATTATTATCATAACACATTAAATCAAAGTATAGAAAACTGTATATTTAGAACTATCTCAATTATATTAAAAAAATACATCAAAAGAGAGAAATGCATTAACATCAATAGCAGTTATCTCAAGGTGGTATGCAAATAGATGATTTTCAATGTCATCACTATAGATGTCCGTACTTACTGATATCATGTATAAGTATATAATATTTCAATAATAAAAAGTAATTTGATATGTATTATTACATCTGACTAAAAACAAGATTGAAAGATTATTAACATTCTTCTTCCCACTTTATAGATGCGAAGAAATTAGAGATGCAGAGAAATTAAATGGGTTATCCAAGGTCACAGTGTCTGTAATCGGCAGAACTGGCATTAAAGTCCACTTTTTCTGACTTTTCATCCAATATTCCTCCTTCTATCCCACACTATTTCTTTCAGAAAGACACTACAAGGGAGGCCGGTGTAGTAACAGTAGCTTATGCCACTTAACAACCAGAGGAGTCTAATAAGATGCTCGACACAAAGCTGCATAGGAGCCCAACATTCAGAGCAATAGCTTTGCCTCAATTAAAGCCTTAGTTTTCAAGTAAACCCCATATCTGATCTTCTTATACAACTTAAGCTGGGTCTAGTGTATAAGTTAAAGCAATCTCCCATGTTGTGCCTTTTTACTTTTACAAATATCACAATTATCTGGTTCTTTTCCCATGTTTGGGGAATTTTTTCCAAACTAAATATATCAAAATACATAGTGAATTCCTTCTTTTTTAATTGTCCTATTTCTTCATACCCTGGATTACATGCATTCATTTTCCTTCCCTAATGATAAGTTTTTAGGCACATTAAGTGCCTTGAAGTGTGTTTTAAACCATTCCCTATAATATATGCTTGTCGAAAGAACTTGAAGAAAACCTGTGAATTATTTTGGACCAAATGGTGTCAATGACTAAATTTGCAAAGGTATGAGATGTCTTTTGGTTTAGAGACATCTGGATGCATGATAGGGGTTACAAGGTATAAGCCTTAGAACTCATTCAGTTCTAAGCTTGGTCTTAATTGCCCGAAATTTGTCACCTGAGTTCCTTTAAGGTCTGAGGTAAGCCACATCACATAGATTAGACCACTTTAGGCCAACTGTCTACCTCTAAACCAATCACTGTGACAAGTGTTGGCCCAAGCCAGCCAACTCAGCTAGGCTTCCTTGCCCTCCTTGGCCCCTGCCCATCTGCTGTTCCCCCACTGTAAGCACCCACAAATGGAGAAGGCAAATTTGAACCAAACACCTCCATAAACTATGACCTAGGGTAGATAAATGAAGATGCTCCTAACTTGAATGAATTAATACTATTTTTGATCTGGAAAACTAAATCAAATTCATACTTTCGGTTCTCCATCAAACATGACATACATTTTAATGAATTCAGTCTCTCCATAAATCAATGCAGTGAAGGAACTGACCTCATCCATATTTCTTTGAATATCTGTGCAATATGTGGACATAAATGGTCTATACTTCAGGCTCCTTGATGAGGTTAAGTGGGGCATGCAGGCGAGTGGTGTGAGCTGGGCATTAATGTGTAGGTGTGGTTTCAAGACAGCTGCTATCCATGGGTTTTCAAGTTCATTCTCTCAACGCTTTGTCTTCCTTTTTCTCTATTTCAGCGTGTGCACTTATCTGTCACAAAGCCTGCTATTATATGTCCACCTCTGAATTATAACACCAGGCAATTAAGATTCACAAAGTGCTGAAAGATTTATAAACAAAAGAAAACACGTTCTATTAAAAAGCCAGAAATCTTCTCAATGAATTATCTGAAGCCTGTATTGTTCATGTAAAGGAAACTCAGAGTGCCCTTTACAAAGTTTCAACGTACAGGAGAAATTTACCTCTATGAACTGGTATCTCACAGAGTATGATTTTCAGATCCTCCTGAGGGCTAGTGAAAATGGTATGTCTATTGGGATGTCTATGTGGCCAACGGTAGAAATGATGAAAGGGGACTCAGTCTGAAATAACAGTGGATTTCTAAAATCAAGAAAAGGAAAGCTCAAAGAATAAATTTTTAAAATGCAGTCATTTTTAGCCAATATACTTTGAGGTTGCATTTTGTTACCTAAAGCATGGGGACTTTTATGCCCAATGTCTGTTGCATCCATGAACGCATGACTTCATTTTTTAAAGCCTGAGGCGGAATCTTACTGGCATGAAGCGACTTACTGCTTTGTAGACAAAAGAATTTGCATTCCAGTTACCATGCACATTTATTATTTTTTTTTGATATTGATAATAAATTTTATTCCGGCATAATTTTAGATTTCCAGAAAAGATTCAAAGATAGTACAGAGAATTCTCATATATCCTTTGCCCAGTTTCCTCTAATATGCATTTTTTATAATCATGATACATTTGTTAAAACTAAGAAATTAACATTGGCTCATTGTTATTAACTAAACTCTGGATTCTGTTTGGATTTTGCCAGTTTCCCCTCTAAGGTCCTTTTTCTGTTCCAAGATCCCATTCAAGATCTCCTGTTGCATTTATTCATCATGTTTTCTCCAGTGATATAAAGTCTGATCACTTGTTTACGGTAGTGTTTGTAATAGCTATGTGTATCCAGCACTCCAGAATGGTTGCTTTTATCTCTATTTGAACTTGATATAGAGAGATTCAGATTGTATGTATTCTTCTGTGTCTTGTTTCTTTCATTTAAAATTGTAAACTTCATCCACGCTGCTGTATATAACCATAGTTTCTTTCCATAGTTATCTACATTGGTCCATTATTTTTTTTATAACATCTTTATTGGAGTATAATTGCTTTACAATGGTGTATTAGTTTCTGCTTTATAACAAATTGAATCAGTTATGCATACAAATATGTCCCCACATCTCTTCCCTCTTGCATCTCCCTCCCTCCCAACCTCCCTATCCCACCCCTCTAGGTGGTCACAAAGCACCGAGCTGATCTCCCTGTGCTATGTGGCTGCTTCCCATTAGCTATCTATTTTACATTGGGTAGTGTATATATGCCCATGTCACTCTTTCACTTTGTCCCAGCTTACCCTTCCCCCTCCCCGTATCCTCAAGTCCATTCTCTCGTAGGTCTGCATCTTTATTCCCAACTTGCCCCTAGGGTCTTCATGACCTTTTTTTTTTTTTTTTTTTTTTTAGATTCCATATATATGTATTAGCATACAGTGTTTGTTTTTCTCTTTCTGACTTACTTCACTCTGTCTGACAGTCTCTAAGTCCATCCATCTCACTACAAATAACTCAGTTTCATTCCTTTTTATGGCTGAGTAATATTCCATTGTATATATGTGCCACATCTTCTTTAACCATTCATCTGTTGATGGACACTTCTTTTAACACTAAGGGAACACCTCTCCATATCTTTTTTCTGCTCATTCCTTTTGAAAGGGGATTAGAAGAGAATTTACATGACCAAGTATCTTGTAGGCCTCTCCATTCAGCACAAGGTAGTCCCCTCAGCTTATACTGACCATACTCTCAGGGACGGTGTGCCACTGAAGATTGACCCTATACTACCATTTCAACAGACATTTCTTCAGTGTCTATTCTAGACCAGACTTAGTTTGCAATGGGTATTTAATATTCAGTGGGCATATAGTGACAAATGTGATCCGGCCCCTGCCATCAGGAGAATCTTAATTTGAGAGGAAAGACAGCCTTCTTAAACAAGTGAATACGGTACATTATCATATAACACTGGAGGTCAGTACATTTGAATGTGAAGCTCATAGGAACTTGTTCCTTCATGTCTGGGAAATGTTACTGGGGAAGTTGCATTTGAGCTATGGTTTTGCCTTAAAGGATGTGTCCAAATTTGCCAGAATTAGGAAAGTTAGAAAGAGAGAGGAAGAAGGGTGATGTTGTACAAGGGCACCTACACACACAAACTTAGAAAGAGCCCTAGACATTCTCTAGAGAGGCCTGATATCCTTATATTGCAAATGTGAGGTGTGCAGATTTGAAAGGAGATGTGACCTGCCCAATCTGACAAAGTGGAGCCAGTGGCTCTCAATCAAGCATTCTTGCCAGTCCACACTGCCTCTGTTTATGCAAAGAGAAAATGTCAAGACATTTAGAATTTGTGGAATGCTCCATTCCCAACCGCATCCCCTTTTACTTGTATGGATCCTTGCATTTTTAATCGGGACTGGATGAAAGCCCCATACTTTGATGTACTAGTATATTTCAACTCGTGGAGCAGCAGAAAACACAGACACGCACAGCAAGACGTTTACTTTCCAAACCACTTCTTCAAGTGTGTGCCCTTCATTTTCTGATCCCTGCAGGAAGCTAACTCCTTTGAGTTACTCACCCTGATCTAAATATCTACTCATTTAGTACATGTCTCTACCTTTTCAAATTTGCAATGTTGAAAACATAGCAAAAGAGATAGCAGGCAAAACCATGGCAGCAGGAATCCACCCAGATATGTACAACCATTGCCATTTACTTTGCCATATTAATGAAATACATTAAAATCGATAATAATCAGTTAAGTGAAAGAAATCTACTTAAAATACAGAAAAGTTGGCATATAGGATGTCCATATGTATATATCAATATATATATATATATATATATATATATATATCAGATAAAACAATCATAATCCTTAGTATGATGATTTAGGGACTAGGAAAACTGATTTTCAGTCCAGTTCTGCCATTTACCAGCAGCAATATGCTAGATAGCCTCTCAAAAATGTCCACTTTCTCATCAGTAAGCCAATATAAATAACTACACAGGGTGAGTGTGAAAATCAAATGGAGTAATGCAAGTGGATTTTTTTTTAAACTATGAAGTGTTTTCCTGATATAAGGTATTAATGTAATTCAGATTCATTTTAAAAAATGGTGTACTTAGAATTTTAAGTGCCAATTTCCTTATATGTGATCTATGTTTATTTTATTTCCACTTCTTAATTATTGCTGTATTAAATGCTAGTGTGTTTTTCAAAGTGCTTTGGCTAATATCAACAGATATATTTTGAAATATAATTATGCAAAATAGAAGTTTGCATGAGTTCACGGGGAAATAAATAAACGCAGTGTTGTACAAGCATCTGAAAAATGATTTTAAGTTCTTGTGGGCTTGATTGGACTGACTACACAATGCAAAGTGGTTGATTTGCATTTCTGTTGCCTCTTTGTTTTATTCCTCTGAATAATACATTCGGTTATTAGAGGAAAACTGCCTCTTCATAAAACTGAAAGATAATATTCCATCCACGCAATTTCACCAATTGTAAAGCACTTCTACATCCACTATCAAATTGATACTCAAAATAACCTTGTATATTGGAAGAAAATGTACAACGTGAAGTATCTTGGTACTGTTACCTCTCTTTTACAGAGGAGAACAATGGTGAAAGGTGAAGTGATTCACTAAGGTTTAAAAAGCTAACTGGGTCTAGCATCCGGGCCTCTGGTTTCCTTGTTCGATGCTCTTTATCCTGTACTACAACTCCTCTCTCAATAGTACAGGCTGATTTCATATCCAGTGTCATATAAAAACGAAGTGCCCTACTTTTCAGAATTTAGGGATTTAGCACTTCTGCATGAAGAAAGCTGACCACCAAACACAGAGAGATTCATTTATGGGGCTATATGTAAGATGGCTTTCAAATATGAGAGCACAATTGGTTAAGATGTCTTATATTAAACATACATTTAAAGTAATTTTCAACAAGTGACACTTGAATACAGCTTACTGTTTTTATTCTATTCAACACTAGTCCCTGTAAATATGATATCGAATGCATTCTATCAGCAGGTGTTAAAGGAATCTTATGAGTCACACAAAGCTGATTAACCATCTCCTGGTGATTCATTTGTTTATGCAACTTCTTCCCTCCTTAAATCAAGTCAGTTTTTAACAATGGTCTCCTTGAGCACGCTTTTTGCTTTTAGTGGAAAATAATCAATCTTAATGGAGTCTCCCCCACCCCAGAACACCACAGAGTCTCATGTTATAAATATGACAAGCCTGCAATTTCCCCCAAAAGCCTGCTACCTCTAGCCAATATTTTAAGCTTTACAGTAGACTACTCCCAAAAGGTTCTATTCTACAAGGAGTTCCTGACTTTAGCATAATACCCTGAGAAGGCTTACCATAACTGATACAAAATTATACATACAAAAAAGTGAACAAGGTATAATTTGTAAGAGAGTGGATTTAGTGGGTTTTGTTAAATTATTATTCTCTAAGTCTTTAAAGCAAATATAGACATCTCTTCTTGGCTTAATAAAATTTAGCTCAATTGTATATAAAACTCTGAGAGAAATGGAAATAAAAACAAAAATAAACAAATGGGACCTAGAGAAACTTAAAAGCTTTTGCACAGCAAAGGAAACCATAAACAAGATGAAAAGACAACCCTCAGAATGGGAGAAAATATTTGCAAATGAAGCAACTGACCAAGGATTAATCTCCAAAACATACAAGCAACTCATGCAGCTCGATATCAAAAAATCAAACAACCCAATCCAAAAATAGGCAGAAGACGTAACTAGACATTTCTCCAAAGAAGATACATAGGTTGCCAACGAACACATGAAAGAATGCTTAGCATCATTAATCATTAGAGAAATGCAAATTAAAACTACAGTGAGGTATCATCTCACACAGGTCAGAATGGCCGTCATCAAAAAATCTACAAACAATAAACGCTGGAGAGGGTGTGGAGAAAAGGGAACCCTCTTGCACTGTTGGTGGGAATGTAAATTGGTATAGCTACTATGGAGAACAGTATGGAGGGTCCTTCAAAAACTGAAAATAGAACTACCATATGACCCAGCAATCCCACTACTGGGCATATACCCTGAGAAAACCATAATTCAAAAAGAGTCATGTACCACAATGTTCATTGCAGTTCTATTTACAATAGCCAGGACATGGAAGCAACCTAAGTGTCCATCAACAGATGAATGGATAAAGAAGATGTGGCACATATATACAATGGAATATTACTCAGCCATAAAAAGGAATGAAACTGAGTTATTTGTAGTGAGGTGGATGGACCTAGAGACTGTCATACAGAGTGAAGTAAGTCAGAAAGAGAAAAACAAATACTGTATGCTAACACATATATATGGAATCTAAAAAATAAAAGAAAATGGTCATGAAGAACCTAGGGGCAAGACGGGAATAAAGATGCAGACTTACTAGAGAATGGACTTGAGGATACGGGGAGGGGGAAGGGTCATCTGGGATAAAGTGAGAGAGTGGCATGAACATATATACACTACCCAACGTAAAATAGCTAGCTAGTGGGAAGCAGCTGCATAGCACAGGGAGATCAGTTCTGTGCTTTGTGACTGCCTAGAGGGGTGGGATAGGGAGGATGGGAGATGCAAGAGGGAAGAGATATGGGGACACGTGTAAATGTATAACTGATTCACTTTGTTATAAAGCAGAAACTGACACACCACTGTAAAGCAATTATACTCTAATAAAGATATGTAAAAAAACAAAAAAACTCTAATATGAAGCAACAGATCCAGTAGGAACTGAGACGTACTGTCTAAATTCATTACCTACACAAACGGTTGCCATTATATAACTTTTAAGTTAATATACTCAAATATATATATTTGTAATTGTCAATTAGGTGTTTTTGCATTTCCTAAGCCATTGCAACAAATTGCCACAAGCTGGGTGACTTAGAATAATAGAAATTTATTGCCTCACAGTTCTGGAGGCTGGAAGTCTTAAAATCAAGGTGTTGTCAGAGCCAGCTCCTGTTGAAGTTTCTACTGGAGGGTCCTTCCTTGCTTATTCCAGCTTCTGGTAGCTGCAGGTATTCCTTGGCTTCTGGCAGCATAATTCCAATATCTGCCTCCATCGTCCGATGGCATTCTCCCTGTTTCTCTGTGCCTCTTCTCTTCTTATAAGGACACCAGTCATACTGGGTTAGGGGCCCACCCTCCTCCAGTATGACCTTGTCTTAATTAATTACATCTGCAATGACCCTGCTTCCAGATAAGGTCACATTTGGAGGTACTGGGTGTATACACAACTCAACCCCTTCATATGGTTTCAAAATATGGTTTATAAACAATATAAATAATCTAATGAAAATACCTCTTCCACTCCTGCATCTCATTTGCCCAATGTTCACTCCAGTTCCAGATGTAATTACTGTTTCTTATATATACATTAATTTATTCTAATTTCTTAGGAATTCTATTCTCTCTCTCTCTCTCCCCCTCTCTTTCTCTTTCTCTATCTCCCTCTCTCCTCTCTCCTCTCTCTCCCTCTCTCCTCTCTCTCTTTCTGTCTCTCAACTGCATATATCCTTTGACGCAACAATTCCACTTTGGGAATTGAACCCATAGATAATTTCTGTTCATATGTAAAATTAAATATCCATAACATTATTCACTGCTTGAGTCATTTTTAAAAGCAAATTTTGCAAAGAACCTAATGTGAATTGAAAAGGAATGAATAAATAGTGCCACATCCATACAGTGGAATATGTACTCTTTTTTTTGTTTTGTTTTGTTTTGTTTGCGGTACGAGGGCCTCTCACTGTTGTGGCCTCTCCCGTTGTGGAGCACAGGCTCCGGACGCGCAGGCTCAGCGGCCATGGCTCACGGGCCCAGCTGCTCCGCGGCACGTGGGATCTTCCCGGACCGGGGCATGAACCCGTGTCCCCTGCATCGGCAGGCGGACTCTCAACCACTGCGCCACCAGGGAAGCCCCATACAGTGGAATATGAACCTGCCTTAAAAAATAATGAGGAAGGGACTTCCCTGGTGGTCCTGTGGTTAAGACTCCATGCTTCCACTGCAGCGGGTGTGGGTTCAATCCCTGGTAGGGGAACTAAGATCCCACATGCCACATGGCGAATGAATGAATGAATAAATAAATAAATAAGGAGGAAGCTCTCTAAAGAGACAGTTTAGTGCAATATGTTAGGACACTGACGCTAGAACAACTCTTCCTGGGTTCTTCTCACAACTCTACCACTTACTGTAAAATCTTGTGTGTTTGGGGGGTTTGTATTAAATTTATAGATAAATTTAGGGAGAAATAATAACTTTTTAAAATAATTTCTATTCAGGAGAGTATACATTGCCCACCCTCTTTTGTGTCCTTCAAGGGTAATTTTAAAGTGTTCACTTTCCACAGAACTTGCCTGTGACTTCTTTATGTTATTTATTCTATTATAAGGACAACTTTACTGGTAGTTGTGTTCACATATGAAAATTATTGATTTCTGTTTATTCTTTTTCACCTCACTAGTTTACTGATTTATGATACTTCTTGGTTTTCAATTGATTTTCCTGATTTTTCTATGAAAACAATCACTTCATTTGCAAATAGGGATAGCTTTACCTCACTCTTTCTATTTAAATTTCTTTCACCTGTCTACTGTTTTAGCTAGTATTTCCAACATAACATTAAATGATAATAGTAATAGTGGATATTTGTATCTAGTTCCCTACTTCAGTAGGAATGCATCTAGTATTTCCCCATTAAACATGATGCTGCCTTTTAGGGTGAGATAGATATATGTTATTATCTTAAGAAAATATCCATATATTCTTATTTTTTAAATCAAGAGTTTGTTATTAGCAAATGATGCGATTGAGAAGGGCTTAATTTCCAAAATATACAAACAGCTCATACAACTCAACAACAAAAAACAAATAACCCAATTGAAAAATGGGCAGGAGACTTAAATAGACATTTCTCTAAAGAAGAAATACAGATGGCCAATACACAAATGAAAAGATGCTCAACATCGTTAATTATTAGAGAAATGCAAATCAAAACTACAATGAGGTACCACCTCACACCAGTCAGAATGGCCATCATTTAAACATCTACAAATAACAAATGCTGGAGAGGGTGTGGAGAAAAGGGAACCCTCCTACACTGTTGGTGGGCATGTAAGTTGGTATGGCCACTGTGGAAAATAGTATGGAGGTTTCTCAGAAAATTAAAAATAGAATTAACATATGATCCAACAATCCCACTCCTGGACATATATCCAGACAAAACCGTAATTCAAAAAGATATATACACTCCTATGTTCATAGCAGCACTATTCACAATAGCCAAGACATGGAAACAACCTAAATGTCCATAGCAGCACTATATAGCCAAGACATGGAAACAACCTAAATGTCCATCAAGGGATGAATGGATAAAGAATATGTGGTACATATATACAATGGAATACTACTCAGCCATAAAAAAGAATGAAATAATGCCATTTACAGCAACATGGATGCAATGAGAGATTATCATACTAAGTGAAGTAAGTCAGAAAGACAAATACCATATGATATCACTTATAAGTGGAATCTAAAATATGACACAAATGAACCTATCTATGAAACAGAAATAGAATCAGGGACATAGAGAAAAGACTGGTGGTTGCCGAGGGGGATGGGAGAGGGTTAGATTAGGACTTTGGGATTAGCAGATGCAAACTCATATATACAGAATGGATAAACAATAAGGTTCTACTGTATAGCACAGGGAACTATATTCAATATCCTGTGATAAGCCATAATGGAAAAGAACATGAAAGAGAATATATATATATATATATATATATATATATATATATATATATATAAGTCACTTTGCTGTACAGCAGTAATACAACATTGTAATTCAACTATACTTCAACTAAAAATAAAAAAGAGTTTGTTGAAGTTTTCCATATGTCTTTCAGTATTTATGGAGTAAAATTTTTTCTTCTTAGATCTACTATGATGAATTAAATTAGTAGATTTCCTATTCCTTCACCATCTTGCATTCCTGAAATAAATCATTCATTCACTATGGATTTGTTTTTTAATATACTGTTAGATTACTAATATTGTATGTTGACTTTATGCATCAATTTTCCTAAATTAGCTTGGTCTGTAGTTTTATTTTTTGTACTATTGTTTGAAATTTCGCTATCAGTGTTAAAACAGTTTCATGAAAAATAAGTGGCTTTTCACTCCATCGTTTGCCATGCTCTGAAGGAAAATAGTTGCTCTTTAAAAGTCAGATAGAATTTTTCAGTTAAATCATTTTAATGGTATTTTTTTGTGTTTGTGTTTTGGTCCAGTGGGATAAACTGTTTGATAATTTTCCTCAAGTTTTTCTGTGGAAATTAATCTGTTATGATTTTCTATTGATTTTGTGGTCAGGTTTGGTAAGGTACATTCTTCTAAAAAAGTATCCATATCACCCAATTTTCACATTTATTAGCATAAGGCTGAAAGTAGTTTATTATAAAAACAAGTTTATTATAGTTACCTGTTCATAAGATTATTTCCCTATTACCATTTCTTATTTCACGCATTTGTTCTTTCTCTCTCTGTCCTGATTAGGTTAGCTAAATATTTGCTTACTGTTGTTTAAATCAAAGAATCATAATTTAGATTAGCTCTATTGTTATTTTCCTAATTCATTCATTTATGCTTTTATCTTTACTAATACCTTCCTTCTATTTTCCTTTTATTTTATTTATTTTTTTTGCGATATGCGGGCCTCTCCCGCCGTGGAGCACATGCTCAGGAGGCGCAGGCCCAGCGGCCATGGCTCATGGGCCCAGCCGCTCCGCAGCACGTGGGATCCTCCCAGAATGGGGCACGAACCCACGTCCCCTGCATCGGCAGGCGGACTCCCAACCACTGCGCCACCTGGGAAGCCCTATTTTCCTTTTATTTTATTGTTTCTTATTTAATTCAGTCAAATGTTTATTTCAATTATCTTTTATTCTTGCCTTTTTAAAAACGTATTTATCTATTTTTGGCTGCGTTGGGTCTTCATTGCTGCACGTGGGCTTTCTCTAGTTGCTGCGAGCGGGGGCTGCTCTTCGTTGCAGCGTGCAGGCTTCTCATCGCAGTGGCTTCTCTTGTTGCGGAGCATCGGCTCTAGGTGCGTGGGCTTCAGTAGTTGTGGCACATGGGCCCCGTAGTTGTGGCGCACGGGCTTAGTTGCTCCACAGCATGTGGGATCTTCCCGGACCAGGGCTCGAACCTATGTCCCCTTGCATTGGCAGGCGGATTCTTAACCACTGCGCCACCAGAGAAGCCCTATTCGTGTTTTTACTGACATATATTTTTCAGGTTATGGGATTTTCCCTGGTCACTGCTTTAGCTGTACACTACAGGTTCTGACATTTATTGTTTTCATTTTAATTTCTATGAATTCTGAAATTTCTCTCTATATTGCCTCTTACCCAAGAATTCCTTAAAAATTTTTATTGTTTTTCTAAATTTGAGACAAATGGTTCTTTGTGTCTTCTGTAATCAAGAGAATATCATCTATTTTTACTGTTTGGAATTGAAAGGCTTAATTTGTAGCATTATACACTCCTAATTTTGTGGCTATTCCATGAACACTTGGGAAAAAATACATAGATATCTAATAATCATGCAGATTACCTCAGTTTACAATTTTGCTTTGGGTCTGAAATATTTAATGGGGGGACTGTCTGCTTCTACTTCTGCTAAAATTTATTGCTATTTTGTACTATCTATCCTTAGCGTTGTCATCAGACACCCCCTTCCCCAGTGTAAGCTCCATGAGGGCAGGGATCATATTTGTCTTATTGAAAACTATATCCTTAGAGTTCTGGACATATAGTAGACATTTGATCAATATGTATTTGTTAAGTGAAAGCATATTCTTATAAGCAGAAGTTCTGGGTCATTGGCAGTTGGTTCTAGAGGTAGGAAGACTCTGGAGGCCAGGAAACAGAAACTTCCTCAGGTATTTACAGTATAAATTTAAGACTGTGAAATTGACTTTTGAACATACTGTGGAGGTGACAACTATTTGCCAATGAGAACCTTATCTTTCTTTCCTAAAGTCAGTGAATTTATCTGAGCACATGGACACACAGCTAAAGGTTAAATTTCCTACCCTCACTCTTAATTAGGTGTGGCCATGATGGTAAGTTATCACCAAGGAAAGAGGAGTGGAAGCAATTAGTATAACCTCTGACTCACTCACTTAAAAGGAAATTGCTTGCCCTGCACTTCCTCTTTTTGCCTTTCCCCTGAACTGGATTAGAGATGTGATTATGAGCTAGGCTTGACCTTGCTGGATAGTGGTCTTCTTTTTGCTCATAAACCCTCTAAAACTGTTTTGCACATTTTTACACTAACATCTAAAATTTTTCAAATTTTAAGATTTAAGTAAGGAAAATATTTAATTTCTGGGATGTTTTATATATTGGTGTTTTAAAATAAAACTTTTATCAACTCTTCTAAATTTGTCCACTGGAATCTAGGTAGCTTAAGCCATGCATTTTCTAGTGACCCTGAAAACTACAGAGTCTGGAGTCACCCATCACTGCTGCTGCTGGTGCTGCTGGGTCCAGTGCCCATGAGCACTGCACTACCAAGACTGCTAAAGCACAAGCTGCCATGTGAGCCCTGGAACCGCACTGTCAGGCAGAACCCAGAAGCCTAGGTCATCCAGTCGGCTTCAGACTTTCCTGGAGGCATTACAAGAAACGTAGGGGAAAAAAGAAAATGTGGGGCCTGGAGGGACAAGATGGTGGAGTAGAAGGACTTTGAGCTCACCTCCTCTCATGAGGACACCAAAATCACAACTAACTGCTGAACAACCACCAGTTAAAAAAAAGACTGGAACCTACCAAAAAAGATATTCTGTGTCCAAAGACACAAAGAAGAAACCACAATAATACAGTAGGAGGGGTGCATTCATGATATAATCAAATCCCATACCACTCGGGTGGGCAACCCACAAACTGGAGGAAAACTGTATCACAGAAGTTCTCCCACAGGAGTGAGTTCTGAGCCCCACATCAGTCTCTCCAGCCTAGACTTCTGGCATCAGGAAGTGGAGCCCCCAGAGCATTTGGCTTTGAAGGCCAGTGGGACTTGAGTGCAAGAGCTCCACAGGACTGGGGGAAATAGAGACTCTACTCTTGAAGGGTGTGCACAAGGTCTCATGCACACCGGGACCTAGGGCAAAAGCAGTGACTTCATAGGACCCGGGGCCAGACCTACCTGCTGGTCTTGGAGCATCTCGTGGGGAGGCTGGGGTGGCTGTAGCTCACCCTGGTGACATGGACACTGGTGGCAGAGGTATCAGAGAGTGTCATCTACATCAGCGGTCCCCAACCTCTTTGGCACCAGGGACCAGTTTCATGGAAGACAATTTTTCCATGGACGGGGGGCGGGGGAGGATGGTTCAGGTGGTAATGTGAGCGATGGGAAGTGGCAGATGAAGCTTCACTTGCTCGCCTGCTGCTCACCTCCTGCTGTGAGGCCTGCTTCCTAACTGGCCACGGACTGGTACTGGTCCACGGCCTGGGGGTTGGGGTCCCCTGATCTACATAAACTCTCGTTGAAGGCAGACATCTTGCTTGGGTCACCAGTGCCAAGACCTGGCCCCACCCAACAGCCTGTAGGCTGCAGTGCTGGGACCCCTCAGGCCATACAACCAACAGGGCAGGAACACAGACTACCCATCAGCAGACAGGCTGCCTAAAGTCTTCTTGAGCCCACAGCTACCACTAGACATGTCCCTTAACACAGCCCTTCCCAGAAGGCCAAGACCCAGTTCCACCCACCAGTGGGCAGGCACTGGCCCCTCCCACCAGGAAGCCAGCACAAGTCTCTAGACCAGCCTCACCCACCAGGGGGAAGACACCAGATGCAAGAAAACTATGATCCTGCAGCCTGAAGATCTGAGTCCATAAACTGAGGTCAGAACCTACCCTGGGAACAGCTGGTCCCTGACCCTTGAGTGATGAGAGGGGAGTGCACTGCTGGGACACATAGGACATTCCCTACAGAGGGCTACTTCTCTAAGGTCCAGAAATGTAACTAACCTACCACAGACATAAAAATACAAATAGAAATTTAAACAAAATGAGAGGGCAAAGGAATATGCTCCAGAAGAAGGAACAAGATAAAATCCCGGAAGAACATCTAAGTGAAATGGAGATAGGAAGTTATTACCCAAGAAAGACTTCAGAGTAATGATCATAAAGATAATCCAAGAACTTGAGAAAAGAATGAATGCACAGAGCAAGAAGTTACAAGTTTTTAACAAAGAGTTAGAAAACAAAAAGAACAACCAAACAGGGTTGAAGAATATAGTAACAAATAAAAAATACACTAGAAGGAATCAATATCAGAATAAATGAGGCAGAAGAATGAATCAGTGAGCTGGAAGACAGAGTGGTGGAAATCACTGCCATAGAACAGAGTAAAGAAAAAAGAATGAAAATAACTGAGGACAGTTTAAGAGACCTCTGGGACAACATCAAATACACTAACATTCGCATTAGAGGGCTCCCAGAAGGAGAAGAGAAAGCGCCTGAAAAAATATTTGAAGAGATTAACAGCTGAAAACTTCCCTAACATGGGAAAGGAAACAGTCACCCAAGTCCAGAAAGTGTAGAAAGTTCCATATAGGATTAACCCAAGGAGGAACATGCTGAGACACACAGTAATCAAACTGACAAAAATTAAAGATAAAGAGAAAATATTAAAAGCAACAAGGGAAAAGCAACAGATAACATGCAAGGGAACTCCCATAAGGCCATCAGTGGATTTTTCAGCAGAAACTCTGCAGGCCAGAAGGGAGTGGCATGATATATTTAAAGTGATGAAAGGCAAAAACCTACAACCAAGAATACTCTACCCAGCAAGGCTCTTGTTCAGATATGATGGAGAAGTTAAAAGCTTTACAGACAAGCAAAAGCTAAAAGAATTCAGCACCACCACACCAGCTTTACATCAAATGCTAAAGGAACTCCTCTAGGGGGAAAAGAAAAGGCCACAACTAGAAACAAAATTACAAAATGGAAAAGCTCACCAGTAAAGGCAAACATACAGTAAAGGCAGGAAATCATCCACACACAAATGAGTAGGGAGGTTAAAAGACAAAAGTAATAAAATCATCTGTATCCACAATAAGAAGTTAAGGAATATACAGAACAGTTACATGGAAAATATGATATCAAATCCAGCAATCGTGAGAGAAGAGTACAGATGAAGGATATTTAAAATGTATTTGAAATTAAGAGATCAACAACTTAAAACAATAATGTATATATATAGACTGCTATACCAAAACCTCATGGTAACCGCAAACCAAAAATCTACACACACTAAACACATCCAAATACAACACTAAAGATAGTCATCGAATCACAAGAGAAGAGAACAAAAGAGGAAAGGAAAAAAAAAAAAAAGTCCTCCAATATACCTAGCTAAGCACTTGTGCTTTGGGCATGCATGTTTCCTTCTGCTCAGATCCTGAACAAGGAATTACAGCAGCTACCCAACCCTAACCAGTCAGGTCAGAACTCAAAAAACCTGAGCAGCCCTAAGGCCCATCGGCTCACCTAAGAATATGATTCCCTCTATAATAAACATAATAGTAACTACCATTGAATTAAGTGTCTACCATCTGAGTCCTCTACTAGACCCTGGACATACATTTTCATTTGCCTAGGAAAACCCTCTGAGCACAAATTTACTCAAGGTCATGCAAACCCAGCTTGGATTCTAGGACCCCTATTCTTTCTATGGCACTGCTTATGAGTAAGGGCCTGTCTCTAGATTAACGTGGCAGTTTCCTCCTCTGGGGGCTCTAGCCCTATCCTGAACGTAGGCAGCCTTGACTGAGGCTCTGACATTTCATATATGTCTTATTAGCTCCCTCCCTGCAATGGTTGGACCTGACTTGTGGACTCAGTCACTGGCTAGAGTCCTGCTCCTTCAGGGGTGGGTTTCTGGCAACAAAGCCATTCACTGGTCACTGTCCAGACCAGTACTGCTGACCCCACCCACCTCAGAAGCTCTGGGGTGGAGTTCACCCAGGCTGATCTACTTTCCACACCTTCTCCATAGTAAATGCTGATGAGAGATGTTTGGATGGTCACCTACTATGGGCCAGCATTACATAAAGCACCTAAAATTTATTGTTGAGTGGTACTCACCCACCCTGGACCCTCAAGCTGCCTGTCATCCAAGCCCAGATCAGATCATGGCCAAAAGCAGGAAGAAATATTCCTTTAGTATGCTGACATAGTTGAAAAGGCCTTGTGCAAGAGATATCCCAGGAAACAACAAATGTGAGACGCACATAGAGAGACTCTGGGTTCCTGCAGAATCATGGGTTGTTGGTCATAGTTTACATTATAAGCAGGAAACTCACCCAACACAGTTCTATAAAATTACATCAGTGGTGTTAAGGAAATTGGGAAAAGTACTGATTAGTAAGGTTGAGAGTCACAATTAGTCTCAGGTGGGAGCAGTTCATCCTATAGGCGCTATACCATACATCAGTTCTTCACAATGTGCATGAAAATCACCTGGGGCTCTTGTTACAACGTGGACTCTAACTCAGTACATCTGAGGTGGGGTCTGAGGCTCTGCATTTCTAACAAGCGCCTCTGACATGCTGAAAGCCACTGATCCTCAGACGACACTGCATAGCCAGCTCACAGACCTCCTTGACACAGGTTTAAAAAGGAAAAAATATAGTTGACTTACTTGGATCTAAGTCATGCATGTAGGTGGCATTAGAACCTTCCAAACAAGGTACATGATCTTATCAGAAAAGTAATCATTCACAGAGGAAAAAAAACAAGCCAGCACTGAGTCTCAGAGCATGAGGGAGATGGAGCCTGGAGTTGAGGGGTCTAGAAATGCATATAGAAATCAAGAGAGAGAAAGAATGGGCAACAGTCAGAGAAAAAGCAACAATGTTGTTCAGCTGAATAAATAATCCATGTTTGCAGGTAGCCTGGGGTATTTGAAGTCAGGCCTGGGAATGCCAGACCCAGGACACTAGACTCACTGGCACAGAAAAGGCAAACGGCAAAGTCTTAACAAGCAACAGAAAGAAATCAGTGCAGGCAAACCAAAAACGCCAGAGTGAACATAGGGTCACACATGTCCAGAAGGCAACCAGGTGGATTCCCTGATGCAGGAAGTGAACTTACCTGCTCATCTTCAGCTTCCAGAAGGAACTGAGCAAGGGAAATCCAAGTGTCCTAGTCCCAGAGGAAATAGCGTGTCCAGCAAGGAATCCAGGAAGGGATGAGGTACGGGAGCTGGAAAATTCAGCAAAGGCTCACTCAGCTCTGCTACCCATGCCAAATCTGCCATAAAGTTGCGTCGTACTGAGCCAATGAAAGGCCTGTATTCCTTCCTACCTGCGTGGGGCAGAACCAGAACGTATGAGTTAAGCGGCTCTAGCTGTGAAAATTGGCAAACAGTATGCGCACGAGGCACTCTGGTAGAGCCCGGAGTCTCAGAGTGAGGTCCCAGATCAGAAGTATCAGCATCACCTGGGAACCTGTTAGGATATGTAACTTCTCAGCCTCGCTCCAAACCTACCAATCAGAAACTGTGGGGGTGGGGCCTGCAGGCTGTGTTTCTACAAGCCTCGCTCTCCCCCCATAAAAAGCAGACATAGAGGGGCTTCCCTGGTGGTGCAGTGGTTGGGAGTCCGCCTGCCGATGCAGGGGACGTGGGTTCGTGCCCCGGTCCGGGAAGATCCCACATGCCGCGGAGCGGCTGGGCCCGTGAGCCACGGCCACTGAGCCTGAGCGTCCGGAGCCTGTGCTCCACAACGGGAGAGGCCACAACAGTGAGAGGCCCACGTACCACAAAAAAAAAAAAAAAAAAAAAAAAAAAGCAGACATAGAATCCCCTTGTCCAATTGTGGAAGATGTTAATCCCTCTTCTAATTCACTAACAATCCCACCTATATATTATTGAATGTAAAATTGAAATTGTAAAATTAACCACTACCAATATATCTAAAATCAAATAACAGGGAAAATGGAGAAAGAAAATATTTACATAACAAGCAAGGAAACTCATGCATAACGACTCTATCCCTTGTTTCTGTAACAGCCATGAGGCCATGGTTAATATCTGCAACACAATTTCTCCCCTACCTGTTCCATGTTTCCTTCACTTTTAACCAACACCTCTGCTGATTGGAGTTCTTAATGGGCCTTTATTAATTTTTACTATTGGCCATGGAAGTACTAAGAGACATTGATACTCTGGATCAATCACCCCAGCAGGAAGGTTTCCCCACCTCCCTTTATCTGTCAATTCAGTATCATTAGTAACCAAAAATAGTCAGGTGGTAGTCTCATCTTCCAATTCGATGAAATCATTGTTGTGTCCACTAGTAGATCCATTCATCCCTTGGAGACTAAGACCTCCAAATCAGCAGAGCTTAAAGTTATCAGAACAGGAAGTAAAATTTCTGCTCTTGCTTTATTAGCTATATTACCAAAAGGAATCACTCCTACTTGCAACCTTCATTCATAGACCCATATTAAAATGATTTTACTGCTCTTTCAAACACAGCCAGTAAATTCTAGATATCATGTTGATTTGAAGCTAGCAATTATTCAAGCAAGTCAGACATAGAAAGACAAATATCATATGATATCACTTATATGTGGAGTCTAATAATAGATGATACAAATGAACTTATTTACAAAACAGAAAGACTTTCAGACATAGAAAACAAACTTATGGTTTGTTACCAAAGGGGATGGAGGGGAGAGGTAAATTAGGAATTTGGGATTAACATATACATACTACTATGTATAAAATAAACAACAAGGACCTACTGTATAGCACAGGAAACTATATTCAATATCTTGTAATAACCTATAATGGGAAAGACTCTAAAAAAGAATATATAGAGAGAATATATAATATTCTTAAGAATATTAAAGAGACTTCCCAGGTGGTCCAGTGGTTAAGACTCCATGCTTCCAATGCAGGGGCCCAAGTTCAATCCCTGGTTGGGAAACTAGATTCACATTAATGCCACAACTAAGAGTCTACATGCCACAACTAGGAAGTCTGCATGCTGCAACTAAGTGTTCACATGCTGCAACTAGGAAGTCTGCATCCTGCAACTAAGTGTTCACATGCTGCAACCAAGAAGTCTGCATGCCAAAATGAAGATCCCACGTGTGGCAACTAAGACCTGGCACAGCCTAAATAAATAAATATTTTTTTTAAAAAAAATTAAGCAGTATATATGTAAAAGAATATATATATATATTTAGATTATTTTCCATTTTATATACACACACACACACACACACACACATAAAACTTAATCACTTTGCTGTACACCTGAAACTAACACAACATTGTAAATCAACTATACTTCAGTAAAAATATATAGATAGATATGAACAAGCTATTTTTTATAAGCAAGATGTGTATATCTTTACTTTTTCTACTGAATATATGCTATCATTCCAGGACTGTCACAGAATTTTATCCTAATTAAATATATTTTATGTTTGAAAGTCATACTCCTTTTATTTTTTTATTATCCTATGACTCTAAGTTTTAAAAGTCACATGTGGAATATGTTGTCATTACAAGTCTTAGTACACAGTTGATTAAAACAACAAAATTAAACTACAAATTTGACAAATTACAATAAACATGAAAAGGACAATTAAATGGGAAATACATCTCTTAGTGAGATGTATGGAGCATTTTTTCAAGTAATTCATTTATCTGTGAAAGAAAAAAAGAAGTTACTTATTGAATGAATGTCATTTTTTAGCCATCAATGAAATAGGGTTCTGCATCTATCCTTTTTGTGCCACTCTGTTTTTTATAAATACATGTTCTGAGAAAACTTGTACACCCAATTATTTAAAATTCTTCTGCTAGAGAGTGAAGTAAGTCAAAAAGAGAAAAACAAATACCGTATGCTAACACATATATATGGAATCTAAAAAAAAAAAAAAAGGTTCTGACGAACCTAGGGGCAGGACAGGAATAAAGACACAGATGTAGAGAATGGACTTGAGGACACGGGGAGGGGGGAGGGTAAGCTGGGACGAAGTGAGAGAGTAGCATTTACATATATACACTACCAAATTTAAAATAGCTAGCTAGTGGGAAGCAGCTGCATAGCACAGGGAGATCAGCTCAAGCTTTGTGAACACCTAGAGGGGTGGGATGGGGAGGGTGGGAGGGAGGTGGAGAGGGAGGGGATATGGGGATATATGTATACATATAGCTGATTCACTTTGCTATACAGCAGAAACTAACACAACATTGTAAAGCAATTATACTCCAATAAAGATGTTAAAAAAATAAAACATTCTTCTAAGTAATATACAAATAATTTGTTAAACAGGGTCTCTTTCAATTTTGTTTTAAGCAATGAAATGAAAACCACCTAGCTTACAAAAGGGTTAGCTACGCAGTCTTTTCATTCATTCAGTTTCTCAACACCAACACCAATATTTCAAAATTTTCCTTCATTTGGTGCCCTGGTGATTTTTAACACCTCTGGGGCAATGAGACATGGTAAAATAGGGATGGAAGAGACGTACACCTTTCTTTTGTAAAGTGGGATATGGAATCGTGAAAGGAAAGGCATAGGGAAAAGTGTCATGTTGATGCAATGGTGGCTTTCAAGTTCACTACCAGGTAAGTCATCCCAGAAGTCTTGGAACATAAAGAGCCACAGAAAAATTAAATAGCTCAAATTATATGGGTTATTAAATCAATTTACAATACACTGTGAATAAAAGGGACAAAGGACGGAAGATTATGACACTTAGGATAAGATGCAAGTGGGATGGAAAGACCACACTACCTTAAATCAGGGCACATGTAATCTCAATCTCTCAATCTCTCTCTCGCTCTCCCTCACTCTCCACATCAGCTATGCCTGTTGATGGTATGAATAAGAATATCAGAGATTTGGTATTATTAGGGAAGAACTGGCAAAAGGTTCCTGGAAGTATCACATGCTCTGTCTGAGAGACATGATGGGGTGGGAATGCGTATGCCTGGCCACTGCTATAGCTTGCCAGTTAGCCTGCTGAAGCAAC
>NW_006780523.1:1650625-1674007 GCF_000442215.2 Lipotes vexillifer
CTGCTGAACAACTATTTTGTGTACATTTCTTTAGTAGAACACATGTAGTACCATGATGGGATCAAACTGGGTGTCACCATGGGTGGCCAATTTAAAGATGGCATAGCTGTTGCCTTAGGGGTGGCATGACTGTAAATTATGACTTGGTCCTTCAATCCCTTTCTACCTGTAAGTAACTCTTAGTTCCATCACTTATCCCATTAATCCCATTTTAATGTACATTATATGTAACTAGCTTACTTGTTATCTATATTTGACAAATATTACACATTCTGTCCATGTCTGACAATTTGTTTGCTTACCCAGTATCAATATTTAACATATGTATATAATTTGTGTCTGTAATTGTAAACTAGTCTCTTACTATCTATCCTTAACACACTTTATGAGTTTTACTCATTATTTTGTTTGCTTTCTATTCATCCCATTGGTCAGAGAGAGATTCCCCTCCTAAGATTATTGAGATGGCTGAGCACACAATACCTGACACTGGACAAATGACATTAACGACAGGTTATTAGTCACATATACTCACAGCCCAAGAGAGGAGGACACCGCATGCCATGCAGGAACACATGAGGGTTACATTCAGGAACAGAATAAACAAATAGGGTCTGTGGGGCAGGATTTGTGGTACCAAGAGAGTGTGGTGCTCCAGCAGGATTGCTATATGATTGGCTTATTTGAATAATCTATGAGCCATCAGGAAAATGAAATCTGCTACTCAGGGATAAGCAGGAACTGACCCTTGAAAGGAGTTTTGTTTGGTTAAGGGACCTTATCCACAGGAGTAAAGTGGGTAGTTTCAACTGGAAATTTATTAAATCCATTCAGTAACCCAAACATTGTCTTCAATATACAAAGCAGTTTGAACTAATGTTAAACAGTTATCTACATAGTGTAATAGCAATAACTATAGAAAACATGTTTTTAATTCATCATTTCTCTAGATGTTGACTGCATTTGTCTAGTATTCTTATCTACAAAGTTTGTGGCCTTGTAAAGTAGATGATGTTCTTTAGAAATAAAAACATGTTTCTAGCTCTACTTCTAAGAAATTTTGTTCATAAATAATGGATAATGAGATAAAAAGAAAGGAAGGAACCACCACATGTCTGTATGAAATGTCATTTGCAAATCTAATTATAGTTAATTTCTGTATGGCCAACTTCCTGCTAGAGTGATCTTATACAGTTTTCTGTTGCTTAACATTTTCTTTCCTTCAGGAGTTAAAAGGTTGTGAAAAATATTTCCTTTTGAGGAGGGTAGAGACTGATTTACTTGTGTTAAACAAAGAATGAAATGTGAAAACCATATCGCAATCATATCCTTCTGCTGGAGCACCCCACCCATTTGGTACTACAAAGCCTGGCCTCCCCCCCCCGCCGCCCCACACACAGTCCCTGTTTGTTTATTTTGTTCCTGAATGCAACCCTCAAGTGTTCCTGCATAGCATGCAGTGTCCTCCTCTCTTGGGCTGTGAGTATATGTGACTAATAACCTGTTGTTAATGTCATTTGTCCAGTGTCAGATACTGTGTGCTCAGCCATCTCAATAATCCTAGGATGGAAATCTCTCCCTGACCAATGATATGAATAGAAAATATCAAAAAGTTATTGTATCATAATTGATGGCAATTAGATTCACCCAATTCATGCCAAAATGCACCAATCATATTGTCCCTTTAAATCTTACAGTGTTTGTTTAATTGCATTATTGGAAAGGAATGGAACGCAAAGTGATTACTGACATAATTGTGGTCTTGATGTTATTAAAATTTCAAGTTTAAACATTTACAACAAAATAAGAGCAGAGACAACAAATGTCAAGGTGGAAATACTTGTCAGACATTGTACGAGTTTTTGTGCAGGCTTCTTTTTTTCACTGATATTCCTTGCATCATGAGCAAAAAGAAAGTGATGCCCACAAACTGAGTTGCTCTAATTATTTCTTTCCTTGGAATTCAATAGCTGTCAGATCCTTCATTCAGTCATCTGTTTATTATATGCAGATGTGAAGGAATCTAATAGGAGGTGGTTCTGTCAAAGGGTGTTCCATATTTAAGACTTTTAATATGTACTACCACATCTACCTACAATTGTGGATGAAAAGCTTGTTCCCCTAGTTTTCACCAACACTCAGTATCATTTTTAAAATTGTTTTTGGCTATTTTCCCAGTTAAAAAGTACAGTTTATAACATTTTAATTTGTACTTCTGATATTACTATTGAATGATGGCATATTTCATACATGGTCCTTCTGAATCCTTTCTCTATTTATTAGTTGAATACAACTGAGTTCTAACATTGCAACATTTTCATTTTACTATCTTATAGGTAGAGCAAGCTCCTTCTGATTAATGTTTGATTTATTCTTGACTATGGTTAAGAATTTATTATTTCCAGATAAACTTTAAAAACTTTTTATTAATTCTCAGTTGCTACTGGGATTTTTATTAGAATTTCTTTATTTATACATTAATTAGGGAAAAATTGAGATCTTTAAAATATTCTGTCTTCCCATTCCAGGAGCATACTTTGACTCCACCTTCAAATCATTTGAATAAAGATATATACACAGATCTTCCTCAACTTACTATGGGGCTATATCCTAATAAACCCATCATAAGTTGAATATATCATGTCAAAAATTCATTTACTACACCTAACCTACTGAACTAGGTTCATTATAGCTTAGCCTAGCCTACCTTAAACACGCTTAGAGCCCCTACATTAGCCTACAGTTGGGCAAAATCTTCCAACACAGAGTCTATTTTATAAAAAAGTGTTGGGTATCTCATGTAATTTATTGAATACTGTACCAAAAGTGAAAAACAGAATGGTTGTAAGTGGATAGGTTGTTTTACCCTTGTGATCACGTGGCTGACTGGGGACTGCGGTGGCTGCTGCTGTCCAGCATCATGAGAGAGTATTGTACCACGTAGTGCTAGCCTGGGAAAAGATCAAAATTCAAAGTTCGAAGTATGGTTACTACTGAATGTGTATCGCTTTCACACCATCTTAAATGAGTGGATTTAATAATAAAAAAAGATATAAATTGGTTAAAGTTTTAAAATTTTATGAATAAATCAGTAAATGGAAGAGACATTTAATAAATTTCAATACCACTTCCTGAATAAAAGCTCTCTTAAAATAGAAGATGATTTTTTAACAGAATCAAGGATATCTGTGTTAAAACTATGATGAATGTCATTCTTACGAGAGAAAATATGGAAATATTGTCCTGAAAATCAAAGATATAGATTTTGATAATTACCTCTATTATTTTTACACTATCTGGCAAGTTCTGATCAATATAATAAGAAGGAAAAGTGAGCTATTTGAAAGGGAGGAAACACTACCTCCTGGTAGTCTGGTTTTAATGGGCTATAGTGTCCAAAACTTTGGGGAAAACTGGTTGTGGAAATACTCTGGTTGCATCACAAAGAAGTGCTTGTGAAAGAGTGACCACTAACCAGTTTCCAAAATAGAACACTTTATGAATAAGTGTCAAATAGTGGAATAGAACAAAAGATCTTTTCAGCCATTTTAAAATGTGGTTATATTTCATGAAGAAGAGTCTGACTGGATCATGAAGTGAATTCCAGGTAATTTTTTTCTCAATAGATTCCTATCAGCTCTATAGTAACTGAAAGCTCCTCTCATATTTGTCAAATTATTTTCCAAAAGAATTACTTTTCAATGAAATTGTCAGTTTTTGGTGTTTTGCTTTTTATTGTTGTAGGTTGTATCAAGATCTATTAATCAAAATCTATTTTTAAATGTGAATGTCAGTCATACACTGTTAAATACACTGGAAACACTTAAACTGGAGCAAAAGGCAACATGACACCAGGGAGTGAAATTCCTGTACGTGTCATCAAGAATGATGCTTATGCATTCACTCAATAACATTTATAAGAAAAATTTCAACGTCTCATTGATCTATGTTTTGGAATGTGAGAGAAAAATAACTAGAGGCTCACAACCATTACATCAAGAGTCTTTACTAAAACACTTTAGCTATGACTTCTATGTCACCACAGTATTTTTTTACAATAATATTTTCCACTTTCCTTCAATGTTTTGTGTTCATTGATGGTTCTTTCATCATGACTGCTTGGTCTAGGTTCATAGATTTAATGTCTTCTTGATTTTCTTTTGTTTCTTAAAGTAAACCTCTTTCAGATAAAAGCATTGTGATTTCTCAAGGTGGTTTTTGAATTACAATCTATTTCCTTAGGTCTATTGATTTGTTTCTAATTATGTATCCTTACAAAGAAATGTCTAGGCATGCCAAATATTCTTTTCTTATCAATAAAGTTCATTTGAGATAGATCTCTTGGAAAATAGACTGAGACTCTTGGAAAACAGCCAAGTTCTAAAGCAAGGGAAAATGGAAAAAAAAAAGTTATATTTACTAGAAATTTCCCCTTCTAATTCAGAGACCTAGTTTGCTGGTAGAAGTGTGGAGAGACTCAGAAGCAAGAGTATACCCAGCAGGGAGTTTCGTACGTGCAGAAAAACCTCTTCTCTGTTTTCGTCAAGGATTCTCATGTCAGGAAGCAACATTCAACTCTCAAACCAGCCCTGCTGCTACATTCACAGAGTTGTTTAACATAGGAGCTTTCACCAGGAATAACTTCTTGGTGCACCAAGTGACATTACTGGACTCCAGATTGCGTTGGTGTGGCCACATTTTTGATGGGAAGTCCAGGTAGAATGCTCCAGCTGCCCCACAGCAGGCTTTCATCTGTAGATGTGAGCCATCTGAAATTAGTGACGTCACTTTCCTTTCTAGACATGCTGTCCTTTTATTAGAAGTGGCTCAAACGTCAGCCCTATGTCTTCCTTCAAACAGACCATATTTGTAATATATGGAGTGGAAACTGACATTTATCCTTCCCTAGTCTCTATCGCTAATGTAAAATTGTTCTCCATTCGTATATAACATTAGTCATTGTATTAGTTTTCTATGGCTGCTATAACAAATTACCAAAAACTGGGTGACTAATACAACACAAACTTACTCTCTTACTGTTGGTTGTAAAGGCCAGAAATCTGACATGGATTTCACTGGACCAAAATCAAGGTGTCGGCTGGGCTGTGCTCCCATTTGAAGGCTCTATGAGAGAATCCATGCCTTGTCTTTTCTGGCTACTAGAGGCTGTCCTTGTTCTTGAGCTCATACCTCTATATTATAATTGCATTTTCTTCCCCTGTTTCCATCATCACATATCCTCCTTCCTCTTCTGTCTTCAAGTCTCTCTCTGCCTACATCTTCTAAGGATACTTGTGGTTTCATTCGTTGCTCACTCAGATAAGTCAGAGAAACTCCCCATCTCAAGATCCTTAACTACAGCTCCTGTCTCAGAATATATATTCAGTGAGAACGGTAAGTTCCCCTTCCAGTGTGTTATGTGATTCACACGTCCTTACACAAAAAGCTTTTTAAAAAGTCATTTTGTTTTTATGATAACAGACATCGAAAAGGAGTCTTCCTCCCTCCCTTCCTTCCTTCCTTCCTTCCTTCCCTCCTTCCCTCCCTTCTTTTTTTTTGTTCTCTTCAGTGTTGTCTCCAAATTCTCCAGTCTTCAGGAGTTATACTTCTCTTAATTACCCAAGGAAAGTTTAATTCCCATATTCTTGAATCTACAAGTCAAATACTGTATATTTAAAAGCTTCTCCTCACCCAACATTTTGAGACTGACAGTGTACGAATGATGCATCTTTCCTGTACATGGCCTCAGTCAACTGCCTTGCTCTGAACTTTCACTCCACCCTGCTTTTCACCTCCTTTCACTTCAGAACTGGCTTTCCCAAAGCTTTTCTCATAAGGATGACCATGCATCTTTTCCTACATTTCCCCAAAGCACAACTCTCACCACGGTGTGAAAACTGGCAAAACTTCACTGAATTGTAATACAATAAAGATAAAAAATTAAAAACAGTTATTAGATATCACTGCACCTACAAGCAATGGGTCATGGCCCTCCACAGGGTACCCCTCAAAGGCCTCCAGTCAGCCAACATGAAACAGGGGCCAGCTCACCTCCCACCAATGAATAGAAATACCTTTGACCACATCTCCCGTATCTGATCCCAGGCCCCCTCAACTCCTTTAAAATGCCCATGATGAAAAAAAAAAACAATTGCCTCTTCCTCCACTATCAGGCCTACTTTGCTATAATTATCTTCTGAAATACAATTTCATCTAGTGATGGCAGACTGCTATATGTGCTATATGTGTAAAACTAATAATAACAAACACATTTCATACTCTACTGCTTTTTTCTTTTTTTTCTTAACAATCTGTCATGGGAATTGTTCCATGTCAAGGTTTTTAATGACTACCTCCCTTTCCATTGTATTGATGCTAAAAACTTATCTAGTAAATTCCTGCTCATAGACATTTAATCATTCCAAATGCACTGTTAATACAAAAATCCTGGTGTACATACATCTTTGCTCCCCTTTTCATTTATTTCTTTAGGTTGAGTATCCATAAGTAGTCTTATTATTTCTGAGAGATATACCTACATTAAATTTCAATAGATATTATTAAATTGCCCTTCATAAATGTTATACAAATGCATGTTTACTCATACCCTCATAAAACTAAGTATTTTCACCATCAAAAATCTTGGCAAATTTTAGATTACCTATGCTCTTCAGCCATCAGGAAATATCTACTTTGAGCTTCACTGCCAGTGGGAATGATTTGAGGCCGGACTCTCTGGCCTCTTTCTATTTGTGAGACCATGGTTCATGTTCTGGTCTCTGGCCATGATAGGATTGGAGGCAGGAGAACATGCATGCTAACACTAATAAGAATGTAGATAAGGGGGAGGGGTTTCAAGGACAATTCTTGGTTTCCAGATTTTGCAACTAGGTAGATTGTGATAAAGATAGAAGGATGGTATTGAAAAAGATATTCCAGAAGCAGAAACGCTAGATAATGAGAGGTTTTATAGGCAAAGGTATGAAATTAGGGTAAAATGCAAAGTGGAATGAAAAGCCATTTGTATCAGTTAGCTATTGCCACCAACCAAACCACCTCAAAACTTAGTGTCTTAAAATTATAATGATGTATTATTTCTTGTGATCCTGTAACTTAACTGGTTAGATCCTTTGCTGGTATTTCCAGGGCTAATTCATGTGGATGCATTCAGCTGTAGGAGTTGATGGGCTGCAAGTTCCAAGATGGCCTTACTTAAGCATCCAAAATGGCCTCCCTTACACCTCTTGCTGTTGGCTATGAAGATGCTGTTACATTCAACATGGCCTTTCATCTTCCAATAGGCTAGACCAGCTTCCTTTTTTTTTTAAAGTTTTTTTTTTTTTGATGTGGACCATTTTTAAAGTCTTTATTGAATTTGTTACAATATTGCTCCTGTTTTATGCTTTGATTTTTGGGCCACAAGGCACGTGGGATCTTAGCTCCCTGACCAGGGATCGAACCCTCATCCACTGCTTTGGAAGGTGAAGTCTCAACCACTGGACCGCCAGGGAAGTCCCATAGACCAGCTTCTTTATATGACAAACTTGGCAGCTTTCCAAGAGTTTGAAAACAGTAGCTGCAAGGCCACTTGAAACCAAGGTTCCTGAACTTTACATCATCCCTACCACATTCTTTGACATAAAGCAAGGCAGAAAACGATTCCAGGTTCAAGGAGGTGGGGAAACAGACTTTACCTCTTCATAAAAGGAGGAGTATAGCCATTGAAAACAGAGTATATGCTCTGGGATATGAGAAATTTGTGGAACTTAATCTACAATATACTAAATCATTTTAAGAATGGAAATCACATAATCTGAATTTTTAAAAGATCACTCTGGCTATTGTGAGGTGAATGGATATTACTGAGACATGAGAAGCAGAAACATCAGGTAGAAGGTTAGTTCCAAAAGAAAGACCAATTTCTTAAAGATTTTTAATAAATGTTACTAGACATTTCTGAGTGAACACTGTCATGGACATTGTTACAAATTTAGACAAGGTGCTATAGTATAATCTGGATTGGTTATCTGTCTGGATTCAATCCATCATAGCTAAAGAAGAATGAAAACAATGATAAATCCCTATTGGAAAAGGGCTTTAGGAGAAAATGTTCAGAATCATAACCTCAAAAATGCAATCATCAAGTTCACACAATATATATCTACAGTGGAGAAAGTCAAATGTGTTTTAGTCACTATTCAGAAAGTATTGTAATAAAAGCAAAATGTTTAAAAAATGTGATTTATTGTCCATAATTTTTCTCCCTAATTTTTGTAAAAGTTAGATTACTACTTTGCAAAGGAACTTTAATTTGTACTCCTTGAAAGGCAAAAGATATTCCTGTGACCTAATTAAAATTTAAAACTTAGAAATTGGATGAATCAACTTACAGTCATGAAGAACTGATGAGAATGCTGTTTCTAAAAACGGCTCTATTAGAAAGATAAAGGGGGTTGATGTTGTATGTGATGACATGAAATGATATCCTGTTCTGCTGCAAGAAAAGGTAATGAATGCAGTAGCCAAGGAAAAGGGAAAGAATCCATTATTCCTAAGTAAAGAATTACATAGAGTTGAGCTGAATAAAGACATTTGGAAAAGCAACGCAAAAAACGCTGGATCTTTTCAATTATCTAGTTACAAAGAACATTTTTTTTTTTTCGGCTGCACCAGGTCTTACTTGCAGCACGCATGATCTTTAGTTGTAGCATGTAGGCTCTTAGTTGTGGCATGTAGGATCTAGTTCCCTCACCAGGGATTGAACCCAGGCCCCCTGCATTGGGAGTGCAGAGTCTTAACCACTGAACCAACAGGGAAGTCCCAAAGTACACATATTTTTAATATTAATTCTCAATATGGGTGAGAGACAGTATGACAAACACTCTCTTACAGTGCTGGAGGAAGCATAAATTGTTATGGTCTTTCTTGAAATATTTGGTAAGATGTATTTCTAACCTTTAGAAAATTATATTTTTGAGTCATTAGTTCCAATTATAGAAGTGGCTTAAGGAAAGAGAGACTCACATGCAAAAATATTCATGGCATTTCATAAAGGCAAAAAAAGAAAAAAAGGAACCAAATTTCCAACAGTAGATGCTTAAATAAATAAATTATGATGCCTTAATACAAAGAACTACCATGCAGTTAACAATTATGAAAGAAATATACTCATAGTGGGGAGGGTACTTGTGACTATGGAGGAGTGAACAAGTTGAAAAATCCTATTCCCTGAAAAACTACGAAACTGGACAAGTGATTGATGACAACATTTAAGAGTTATGGAAATTAACCTAAAGTAAACAACACACTGAGAAGAGTTTATTCACAAAAATCTGCTAAAATTCAGTTAAGAACTGTGGGAGTCTCTGATCGTCCAGCTTAAGGCTGCCCCCATGCCCCATGAGTTCAGTCAGAACAGTAGTGATATCAGGGTTGGGCTGGCTGTGAGAAATAGCAGCTTTATTGCTAATGGCAGCCTACTTGATTTATCGCAAAGGATGGAAAACACGTACTCAGGGACAAACAGGGAAGATCTGAAGCTCTGCTAACCAGAAGTCGTAGTCACTGTTGGGGTAGACATTCAATTGGAAGGTCAATTTAAAATTTAACAGGGAGGTCCTGGAAATTAGCAAGCCATGGTGAGGCTCAATAAGCAGTCTACCCATACTTGGCTGATTCACCCAAGTACACAAGAGAGACCCAAGAAAACCCAAGTTATCTAAACAATCCTGGCTAACTGAGAGACTGAATGCTTGGGTAGGGAGACTTGAGCATATAAGGTCTTCATATATTCCTAGTTGACTGAGACAATATGAAATGTTAACAAGAAAACTAAGAGGATCCTGAGGAAAGTGAAAGCTAAAAACTTGAAAATTTCTGGAACTTTGAAATGTATCCCTCAAGCCACACACAAATCTACTGGCAAAGGTGTTTACTGATGCAAAGCGTTTGATTAAAAATTCTGACCAACTGTTGCCAAACCACTAAGCTATGTAGAAATAAGAGTTACTAGTAGGAAGTCAGGCAGATAAAATATAATACAATACAGTACAATAATAATACAATATGATGAAATGGAATGAAATGATAAAAATGAAGTAAAATAAAAACTTATCATAAATATCAGTGACCACAGAGAGCAGAGGAGAAAGATATCACAGATTAAATGCAGGAAAGCCACTATAAAAAGCAAATGAATAAAACATCAACAACTGTTAGAGGAATAAAACAAAGGAAATCAAAATCCAGAATTGCTAGATATATTATATGGAATATCCACTATTCAAAGAAAAATTGCAAATCAATAGGAAAATGTGAGCCATACTCAAGAAAAAATGCAAGCAATAGAAGCTGCCTCAGATTGGACAAGATTTTGAACTAAGCAGACAAATACTTCAAAGCATCTATGATAAGTATGTTTAAAAAATAAAACTAAAGGAAACCACACTAAAGATGAAAGAAAGGTATGATGGCAATATCTCGTCAAATAGAGAATACCAATAAATAGGAAACATACAAAGACCCTAAAATAAATTCTGGCATTAAAAAGCACACTAACCAAAATAAATTTAACTAGAGGAGCTAGTATAAGAAACAATGAGTAACTTCAAAGATATGTCAATAGAGATTATTCAGTCTAAAAAATAAAAAGGAAAGGAATGAATAAAAATGAAAAGTACACCAGAGAAATGCAGGAGAGCAGTAAGCATGCTGATGTACATGTAATGGAACACCAGAATAAAAGAATAGAGACAAAAGAGGAGAAGAAATAATGCCTGAAAATGTCTCCAATTTGAAGAAAAACATAAATCTAAAAAGCTCAACAAACTCTAAGTAGGATAAAAGTAGAGATTTATACCCGGACACATCACTGTCAAAATGTTGAAATCCAAAGACAAAAAGAAAATTTTGAAAGGATGAATAAAAATATGACTCTTTATGTACAAGGGAACCCCAATAAGAATTTTATCTGACTTCTTGTAAGAAGCTATGGCGACCAGAAGGCATTGGGGTGACATACTCAAAGTGTCGAAAAAAAGGAAACAATCAACCAAGAATTCTATAGCCAGAGAAACTACAAATGAAGGGGGAAAAAACATATCTCTGGATAAATGAAAACCGTGAGAGATTTTACTAGCAGACCCTCCTTACAAAAAATATTAAAGGAAAATCTTCAGGATGAAAGCAAGTGAACCTAGAAGGAAATTTAAATCCACACAAAACATAGAGCACTACTAACAGTAATTATGTAGGGAATTATAAAAGGCAGTATAATTGCATACTTCTTCTTTCTTAAGTGATTTAGAAAGCACTTGAATAAAATATTATGAATTTAATAGTATTGATGGGTCTACAGCAAATAAAAATGTACTATATTCGACAATAATGGCATGAGGGCAGTATGTGGGAATAAATCTGTGGTAGTGTAAGGAAATGACAAGAGATGGTAACAAATTAAGGTAGAAATTAAGAGAACTGGAAATGTACATAAGAAGGCAACTGATATAAATAAATACTAGATCTTTTTTCTTCTCCCAGTTCAAGACACAAAATTATATAATATTATAAAAATGTACTGTTGAGTTTTGAACATCTATAGTTGAAATGTATGTATCAATAACAGTACCAAGTAGAGGAAGAAGGGAACAGAGTTATATAGGAGTAATAGCTTCTCTGTGCCACACTGGAATTTAGTTACTATAAATCAATTCTGATGACATGGATATGCCCTAGAGCAACTTCTTTGAAAAAAAAATATATTGTGAAAATACCACTAATAAAGTAAAATGTTGCTCTAGAAAATATTCATATAATGCATAAAAAGGTAATAAGTGAGGAAGAGATAAACAAAAAAGACATGAGGCATATAGAAAATAGAAAGCAAAATAGCACACATAAATCCAAAGAGACCAATAAAAACATTAAATGTGAATGGATTAATCAGTCAAATAAAAATTCAGAGATTGTCAGAATGGATAAAAAACAAGATACAACTATATGCTATATATAGGAGACACACTTTACATTCAAAGATTCAAATATTTTTAAAGAAAAATGGGGGAATATATACCATGCAATCTTAAGAGAGCAGGACTGTGTCTATACTAATTACTGACAAAATAAAAAATTTTAATGTTGTTAGAGGTGAAGTGGGTACTTTATAATCACAAAAGGGTCAATTATTCAGAAACATATAACACTTATAAACAATACATACCCAAAATAAATAAAGAAAAATTTATAGAATTGAGGGGAGAGATGGATAACTCAACATTAATAGTTAAAGATTTCAATTCTCCTATTTCAATAATGGATAAAACAACTAAGCAGGAGATCAATAAACAGAAGACTTGAATAATGCGACAACCAACTAGACATCTGTAGAAACTATACCACACAACAGCACAATACACATTCTTCTCAAGCACACATGGAACATTATCCAGGATAGGACATATGTAAGCCATAAATAAACTTCAATACATTTAAAAAATTTGAAATTGTACATAGTATTTTCTCTGGTCACATTGCAGTAAACTCAGAAATTAATAACAAGAAATTTGGGGGATTATTATGTGTGGAAGTTAAATAGTACATTACTAAATTAGCTATGGTCAAGAGATATCACAAGGGAAGTTAGTAAGTACTTTGAGATGAAAGTAAATTAAGACACAACATAACAAAACTTATTAGATACATCTAAAACAGCACTTAAAGGGAAATTTATAGCTGTAAGTACCTATATTATAAAGGAAGAAATATCTTTTAAAAATAACTTAAGAGATATAGCATAAGAGACTGGAAAAAGAAGAACAGAAATTAATTAAACTGATAATTTTAAAAAGACAATATGAAAAATCAACTAAGCCAAAAGTCATTACTTAGAGAAGATGAACAATATTGATAAACCTTTAGCTACACTGACCATAATTAAGGAAGGAAACGTATTCAAATATGAAGTATTTTGATCTCTGGAAGGTGCTACTTTATGATTTTTATTTTTTTATCTTTCTGTATTTTCTAAATTTCTTACATTCATTATATATTACTTTTATAATCAGAAGACAACTATTATAAAAATAGCAGTGGAGGAGTTACCCATGAATAATAAGGACAATAGTTGTCACAATGAATATGTTTTTCCTTCACTTAACAAATATATGTATGAAACAGCTACTCTGGAGGGAGCCCTGTGCTATGAGAGAAAGAGAATGGAAATATGAACATGAATTTGATCCCTGTCCTTGAGCAAACATTGTAGCTAATCCTCCATTGCCACTGGGAATGTGAGGGCAACATGGAAATCCACAACTACCAGCTACTGTAACGCTACTCTTCCTTCTAACTACCTATCTTCCTTTAAGTTCATAATTCTAAAAGAAAATGGTAGGGGGATGGGCAAAGATTCTGAATGCATTCACAGAGAAACTAGTATTTGACATTGGTCTTCCACCAAGAATAGGAGTTTCACTACTGGCAGAAGAAATAGCATACAGAAGACATACAGAAGCATAGAGGACACTGATGAAGGTTGTGTGGTTGGAAGGTGGTTTGCAGAAGTAAATGGGGGTAGCAAGAGAAGAAGCTGGAGGGTAAGGTTGGATCAGAGGTAAGGAGGACCGTGTTGCCATGCTATGAATTGTCGGCTTTATTCTGAAACATATTGACTGCCATTTGTTTTACAAAGGGATGTAACACAGTCTGATTTGAGTTTTAGAGAGATATCTCTAAGACTACCTACTACTGGAAAGAATAAGTATTATTCTTTTTTTTTCCTGCTGGTTTATGTTTTTTTTAAGTCAATAAAAACTAAGCTGTGATAATGAACTCCATGTGTTGTATTTCTCTAAGAAGCTTCTTGTAAATCAGTACCTTAGGGACTTGCCTGGTGATCCAGTGGGTAAGACTCCACGCTCCCAATACATGGGGTCCAGGTTCGATCCCTAGTTGGGGAACTAGATCCCCAGTGCATGCCACAACTAAGAAGTCTGCATGCCGCAACTAAAGATCCTGAGTGCCGCAACTAAAGAGCCTGTGTGCTGCGACTAAGACCAGGTGCAGCCATAATAAATAAATAAATATTTTTTAAAAATCAGTATGTTAAATCCCCAAGAATATGACTAAAATGACAGTACAAACTAGGGTTACTATGTGCTACTAACAAAGGAAATAATTTACAAATTGTTGAAGTGTCTTCAGAGAGAAAGGAAATAGTTTAAGACAGCACAGAGTCTTCAGAAAATTATGCTAAGTCCCTATTCTGTTTATTTTTTTTTAACCATTATCGTGTTGCCTCCTTGTATATTTGCGTGGAATAAAAAAGATAAATGGGGACTTCCCTGGTGGTGCAGTGGTTAAAAATCCACCTGCCAATACAGGGGACACTGGTTCGAGCCCTGGTCTGAGAAGATCCCACATGCCAAGGAGCAACTAAGCCCATGTGCTGCAACTACTGAGCCTGCACTCTAGAGCCCACGAGCCACAACAACTGAGCCCACACACCTAGAGCCCGTGCTCCACAACAAAGAGAAACCACCACAATGAGAAGCCCGCGCACCTCAATGAAGAATAGCCCCCGCTCACTGCAACTAGAGAAAGCCCGTGCACAGCAACCAAAACCCAAGGCAGCCAAAAATAAACAAATAATATATTTTAAAAAGATAAATGATTTATCTAAACACTGGTGATAATATGTATTATAGTTTTTTATTTAAAAGTGTTAACAGGTCAGGACTTCCCTGGTGGCGCAGTGGTTAAGAATCCGCTTGTCAAAGCACGGGACATGGGTTCGAGCCCTGGTCCAGGAAGATCCCACATGCCGCAGAGCAACTAAGCCCGTGCGCCACAACTACTGAGCCTGCGCTCTAGAGCCCACGTGCCGCAACTACTGAAGCCTGTGCACCTAGAGCCCGTGCTCCACAAGAGAAGCCACCGCAGTGAGAAGCCCATGCACCGCAATGAAGAGTAGCCCCCGCTCGCTGCAACTAGAGAAAGCCCGCACGCAGCAACAAAGACCCAATGCAGCCAAAAACAATAATACTAACAAAATTTTTAAAATAAATAAAAACTTAAAACAACGAAGTTCATTATAAAAAAAAGTGTTAACAGCTCAAAGCTGTTAAAAGGTAACAGAGAACCAGGTGTCACTTGGGATAATAGTAGTAGTAATAATAATAATAGCTCTCAATTTTGTGTATCATATATCAGGAATGGTTCTTAGTTGAGGTGACCATTTAAGTTCTCACTGAAACAAAGACACAGTTGAGAGTGAAAGAGGGTGGTAATTAACAATTACACAGGTGCAGGACGTGATATTAGTAAATGGCATATAGAAAAAAGGAAGACAAGTGCCCACCCTCTAGTGGCTCATAGTCTAGTGAAGTTTTTGCTATAATCTCGAGGTTCGGTTGTCTCTTGCTTTCCAAAAGACAGATGGAACTTTCTCTATAACTGCTGCCCTATGTGCTGTGCTCTCTTCCCCACACCCTGACATGTGGCTTTGAGGCTATTGGCTTGTTCCGAGGTACTTGAGCCAACAGTAAGCTTTGAAAATCGGCACTGTGCCTTTTCATAGCCAGGCAAAGCCTCTGGCCGAGATTGCCTCTTCTGAAAGTCTTTCATCTTGAAAATGTTTCAACAATCAGGCTGAATGGCAGTGAGAGGAGCAGGTTGGGCAGAAGGAAAAAACATAGTAGTAAATCCTCCTGAGGACAAGAATGGAAGGTCTGGGGGCGAAATTTCCGTCTGCCAATGATTTCCTGCTTATACAATTGTCACCTAGTGGAAAAGTAGGGGTGGAGGAGCGGTAGTCAGTGAATTTTCACTTAAATTTTTTGTGGCATCCTTGGCTTCACGTGTCCCTTATATCATAGGAGCTTGAAAACTGCTGCACTGAGATTCCGAGCAGCATCACACAACTGAAGGGATTTGGCAAGGCCTAGGCTGGGTGATGTAAACCCTAGAGCCATAGTATCATATCACTAATAGCAAAGTCCCTGGTTTTTAGTAAAATTGACTCCATGTTAATTTTTAGTGTAAATGTTGAAAACACGTATCTGTCTCCATAGGTGACTATGAAACTGTAAAGTCAGACCACCCACATCACTAAAGTGGACGGACATTCATAATGGTGAGTGCCCTTCATGGATTGAAAAAGTTAATTGAGGTATAATTCACATACCATAAAATTCACAATTTTAAAGTGTTTTTTAACATATTCACAGAGTTGTACATTACCGCTAACGTACAACTGACCACTATCTAATTTCAGAAAGTTTTCAAACCCCCAAAAAGGAACACCATAACCCCACTCATGATTATTAAATACAACAGATCTCTTAGGTAGCAAGGATTTTAAAAAGAGGGGCAGTCAATAGCCCAGTCCCAGAATTTTGCCTCAAATCATTCTCTTCCTTGTTCACGAAATCCTTGGTTCCAATGATACACTCATGAACCTATTCATTTATTAAGGATGTATTGAGCGCTTGCTATTTGCCAGGCCCTGTGCTAGGTGTTGAGAATATAACAGCAAATCAAACAGCCATAATTTCCATACTATTAGACCTTATAATCTAGTGAAAGAAAGACATCACGCATATTAGTAAAGATATTATTGAAATTGTGATAATTCCTAAAGGAAAGAAAATGCATAAGAATCATTGGGTAGGTTAGAACTGGGAGTCAGGGGAGGTTTCTCTAGAGTATTAGGCATTTAAGCTGGCATATAAATGAAAAATAGGAGCTAGCCAGATGAAGAGCTGACCTTGAGGTAGGAAAGAGTTTGGTTTATTTAAGGAACTAAAATAATAGTCATAATCATACCTTAAGGCTCTATGGTTCTTTTTATTATAAATTTATTTTATTTGTTTTTGGCTGCATTGGGTCTTCGTTGCTGCACACAGGCTCTTTCTAGTTGCAGCGAGCGGGGGCTACTCTTCCTTGTGGTGCACAGGCTTCTCATTGCGGTGGCTTCTCTTGTTGCAGAGCACGGGCTCTAGGCGCACGGGCTTCAGTAGTTGTAGCTCACAAGCTCAATCATTGTGGCTTGCAGGCTTTAGAGCTCAGGCTCGGTAGTTGTGGCTCATGGGCTTAGTTGCTCTGCAGCATGTGGGATCTTCCTGGACCAGGGCTCGAACCCACATCCCCTGCATTGGCAGGCAGATTCTTAACCACTGCACCACCAGGGAAGGCCTCTCTGGTTCTTAAATGTGCCACATCTCCCTATAGTTTATTCCTCTTTCTTGACATCAGCTTCTGTACTTCCTTGCTTGTTCATCCATTTAGACAATGTGTTCAGGCTTACTGACTATCAAATAAGGTGTGTTTGGAAAATATTCATAAGCCTCTTTCAGTTCAAAAAGAACAGTGCTCCAAAATAGTGACTCTTCCTAAAATGCTACTTAAGGTATGATGATAGATTTAAATGAAACTCTAGGTCTTTTCTGCCTGAAGAACAATTTCATACGTCATCTTCAATGAGTTTCCTGAGCAATTCAGAAGTATTGGTTCTCTTCTTTTTTATAACTCTGGATGTCAGTTTTGCAGTGAAAGGACCTTAAATGTGATGCCACAAGTAGACACTATTTGAAAACCTACTCTCAGAAGAGTGGGTCTGGAAAACGTGAAACATGTATTCATGCACTTAGTGAAAATGAGTAGGAATGAGAAACATGCACACTTGCACACCTACATGCTCACATGCACACACATGCACATGCCAGAAGGCCTCTTCTATACCCAGGGAAAGGAAATAGCTAACTTAGAATCAAAAGTCCAGAGCTAACAACAAAGATGTTTGCAGGAACAGTTTCAGGTAGCTAGAGATGCCTGAGATGAGTAGGAATATATAATGAGTGAACTTCTGTATGTGTGCCTGGCGGGGGGGAGTATATTTGTTTACATTTATAACTTTTTAAATAGTATCTAATGCTTATGCCAACAATTATACTGCCATGTATTATATACTTTCCTCAATAAATATTTTCAAGAATCCTACGTGTGTAAAACACAATACTGAATGTTAAGAAAAACACTGTATTTATTTGTTAACTTCCTCAGATAAGCCTTCCTGACCTCTTAGTCTGGGTACGGTCCCCCTGTTTCACACATTCACAGTGGCCCCAAAGTCGTCTGTCATTACATTTCATCGTGTACTGCATTGCAATTAACTTCTTCAAAGTCTGTCTTCCCTGCCAAGCTGTAAGTGACTTGAAGTAATGCATGAATAAATGATAAGAAATGAAAGAGGAAAAAAATGAAACCCTAATTGTGAGGGGCTTGAAATGATTTCTAAAATCTCCCTCTTGGTATATAATGCTATATTTTCATTTATTCAACTTCAAAAGCCTCTGGCCTATCTGCTAATTTGTTTTTGAAGAAGTTCATGAAACACTGCAGGGTGACTGGAGACCTGTTCATTTTGGTGTCAATTCACTGGATGTCTCCTCTGTGCCAGAAATGCTGGCAGCACAGCACTGAACGAGATAATGGAATAGTATGTACAACGCAGCCAGGCAAGATTTCTGAGAGGGGAAGTACAAGGCACTGCAGGGGCTCATAGCAGGGCCACCCAAGTGAGACTCTGATGTGTGCTCTGCTAACTGAATGTAGTTCATTATGCTTACATATACCTATGAGCAATAATAGGAAACCGGAAATTAAAATCATTAGCCCAGCATGCTAACCAGCTAATAAATTTCTATCTGGCCTTGATAGCCCTCAGAAAAGTCCTATGAATGAAAGGAAAATTGTCCTGGCAATTTTTTAGAAAAAAATAATGTAATGCCTCTGTACCTTTGATTCTATCCCTAGAGGTACGTGGTGACCATATGTCCTGATACTTTAAGTATAATATGGAAAGAATAGTCTCTAAAACCAAACTCTCACTTTTCAAACTTTTTCAGGTTCTTTCAATAGATAACTTTCCAATAAGCGATCTGTGATTACTTCAGGAATTGTGTCAAACACCATAGACTCAGTATGAAACTGGAAAAAAAAAAAAACAAACCCAAAACAGCCATGGTGGATCCTGGGCTCATTTTCAGTTTTGCCTTTTGTAGAGCGCTGTGTGTGCTTCCACACTTTCTCACTCTTTGAACATACCAGCTGCTGGTTGAGGCAAAAGGAAGGGATGGTTTTCAAGAGATCATTAAATCGTGGTAAACATTCAAAGATTTTTCCCGCTCCTCTCCATTCATCAGCATCACGGTGTGCTCAAAGCTGTTTTTCATGTTTCTCTGAGTCGAGCATCATGTCTTTGGTTAACAGTTCATGTCATCACCTCCCAGGAATGAAACTTTCCAAATCAAAGAAAAATTTAAATGATGCAGCTGAAATCAAGAAAAATCTAGGACTAATTTGTGATGGAAACTCATTCATATAAATGTATAGTCTTGAAAGAAATTACAGGGTAATTTTCCCAATGTTAAAATTTTAAAAACCATAATTTGGTGCAAATTAAAATTTAAAGACATTAGAAATGCCTACGAATGGAAATTCACAAATTAAAACAGTATGAAAAACTCAACTCATTGATAAAAATACAACAAATCTGTACTTTCTAGATATCTAAAATGCAATAATAAATAAATATTGGAATTCTATCTTTGATGTCATATCTTTGAACTTTAGGTTTCCAAATATAAACTGTTTACGAAGAAACAAGGAAAGTGTATGCATATATTTATAAGTACATATATATTTATGTGTGTGTATATACAAACCCTACAGAATACAAGTGTGTGCATATGTTTGAGTATGAAAAGAACTAGTAAATTGTACTAATTGCAATGAGAATATTTAGTTATGATTTTCAATTCAAGTCATTGAATATGATATACTTAAACACATGTTAATATACTTGAGGATAAATGTATGTGTATGATTTTTATTGTTTACAATCACAAATCTTGAATATTACAGATGCTTTGAGTTTTTGTAGGACAGAGTATTTTAAAATGGAAGACACATTTATCATCTCATTGTCATGTCTGGTAATACTGTCAAAAGACAGAAAATTTGAGAACCTGTGGGATGTCAATGTCTTCCTATACAGGACAACATCATTCTAATTGTGTAACTGAATAAAATGTCATTCAACTTCAGAACATGAGGCAAGCAGCCCCAAGTTGCGAAAGGACAGGGCTAAGTGTGTATTAAGCCAACACAGTTATGTGAGCCACTACACATAAATGGGAGTTCTGTCACAGACTAAGGACAGATTGCCCTTTAAATCTTTTCAAATTATTCATATGTATCCATGGAACACATGCAGTCAGGCAGCTTCTTCAGTGATGTGTTTGTATATGATATGCCATGAGTTTTTTGTAACAGCATACTTGCCTGGCAGAGAAAAGTGTTATAACGTCTAAAAGACAACTGGGTGGGCACTGACATTATACATTTTCCTGTTACTTAAGAATATAAAATGTACCATGTTTGTATGTCAAACTTATTCTTTCTCTTCTTCTTAGAAGTCAGAATAATATAATGGACCAAAATCACAGGCTTTAGAGCAGAAAAGGCCTTGGTTCAAATCCCAGCTCTGCCAGAAGTAGTTGTGCTCAATTTCACCAACTCTAAAATGGCGACAGTATGAACTACAGAAATCAGTTGTGTTGGAAAACCCTGACTCTTAAACTGGCTTAATCATAAGAAAATGCATTATTTCTCGTCACAAGAAATCCTCAGGTGGGCTGCCTCCAAGCAAGGAATGCCAAAGACTGGCTCAACTTCTTTGTAGTTCTCATTGTCCTCTTCCCTAAGTTGGCTCTGCTTCCCTCAGGATAGGAGCAATGTGCCTGTAGCACATCAAGGCATCACATCCAGACAAGTCCGCATCAAAGAAGAAGAGGGACCATCTTTCAGTGTCTCCTTTAAATGAGGGAAACCCTTGCAAAAGATTTCCTGGTCAGAAGACCCCACCCCTCAAGTCTCATTGGCCAGAATTAGATCACATGTCCACTCCTGTTGATCACTGACATGAGAACTCAGAGTACTCTGGGAGCCTTAGACCATCAGGATCTACTCCAGAACAGACAACAGGGTTGGCCATCTTCTACCACATTACATGGGATGGGGTGCAGATATCTGAAAAAACTGGTAGTACTCTTGGCAAGAAAGAAGGAAAATGGAAGCTGAGTTAGACAAAGATTGGGAAGCACCTCATAGAGTGTTCTGAGTAGTAAATTAACCATATACTATGTAAAGTCCACCCTTATGTGTCAAACATAAAGTAAATACTAAATAAATAAAAGCTACAGATACTATCCTCGTTGTCGTAGTTGTTAAACTCTAAGGTGAAACACTGTAATAGGAGCCATGGTTGGAGGCTGGGATTCACAAGGACCCGAATGTTCACAGCAACACTACTCAAAATCTCCAAGACATGGAAGAAATCTAAATGTCCATCAGCAGATGATTGGCTTAAGAAGATGTGGTATATTGGCCTGCAGTTTTCTTTCTTTGTGACATCATTGTCTGGTTCTGCTATCAGGGGGATGGTGGCCTCATAGAATGAGATCTGGAGTATTCCTCCCTCTGCTATATTTTGGAAGAGTTTGAGGAGCATAGGTGTTAGCTCTTCTCTAAATGTTTGATAGAATTCGCCTGTGAAGCAATCTGGTCCTGGGCTTTTGTTTGTTGGAAGACCTTAAATCACAGTCTCAATTTCAGTGCTTGTGATTGGTCTGTTCATATTTTCTGTTTCTTCCTGGTTCAGTCTCGGAAGGTTGTGCTTTTCTAAGAATTTGTCCATTTCTTCCAGGTTGTCCTTTATATTGGCATATAGCTGCGTGTAGTAATCTCTCATGATTCTTTGTATTTCTGCAGTGTCAGTTGTTACTTCTCCATTTTCATTTCTAATTCTATTGATCTGAGGCAGCTCCCTTTTTTTCTTCATGGGTCTCGCTAGTGGTTTATCAATTTTGTTTATCTTCTCAAAGAACCAGCTTTTAGTTTTATTGATCTTTGCTATGTTTCCTTCATTTCTTCTTCATTTATTTCTGATCTGATCGTTATGATTTCTTTCCTTCTGCTAACTTTGGGGTTTTTTTGTTCTTCTTTCTCTAATTGTTTAGGTGTAAGTTTAGGTTGTTTACTTGAGATGTTTCTTGTTTCTTGAGGTAGGACTGTATTGCTATAAACTTCCCTCATAGAACTGCTTTTGCTGCATCCCATAGGTTTGGGTCATCATGTTTTCATTGTCATTTGTTTCTAGGTATTTTTTTGATTTCCTCTTTGATTTCTTCAGTGATCTCTTGGTTATTAAGTAGTGTATTGTTTAGCCTCCATGTGTTTGTATTTTTTACAGATTTTTTCCTGTAACTGATATCTAGTCTCATAGCATTGTGGGCAGAAAAGACTTGTTACAATTTCAATTTTTGTAAATTTACCAAGGCTTGATTTGTGACCTAAGATATGATCTATCCTGGAGAATGTTCCATGAGCACTTGAGAAGAAAGTGTATTCTGCTATTTTTGGACGGAATGTCCTATAAATATCAATTAAGTCCATCTTGTTTAATGTATCATTTAAAGCTTGTGTTTCCTTATTTATTTTCATTTTGGATAATCCACCCATTGGTGATAGTGGGGTGTTAAAGTCCCATTCTATGATTGTGTTACTGTCGATTTCCCCTTTTATGGCTGTTAGCATTTACTTTATGCATTGAGGTGCTCAAATGTTGGGTGCATAAATATTTACAATTGTCATATCTGCTTCTTGGATTGATCCCTTCAACATTATGTAGTGTCCTTCTTTGCCTCTTGTAATAGTCTTTCTTTTAAAGCCTATTTCGTTGGATATGAGAACTGCTACTCCAGCTTTCTTCTGATTTCCATTTGCATGGCATATCTTTTTCCATATGCTCACTTTCAGTCTGTATGTGTCCCTAGGTCTGAAGTGGTTCTCTTGTAGACAGCATATATACAGATCTTGTTTTTGTATCCATTCAGCCAGCCTATGTCTTTCGGCTGGAGCATTTAATCCATTTAAGGTAATTATTGATATATATGTTCTTATTACCATTTTCTTAATTGTTTTGTGTTTGTTATTGTAGGTCTTTTCCTTCTCTTGTTTCCTGCCTAGAGAACTTCCTTTAGCATTTGTTGTAAAGCTGGTTTGGTGGTGCTGAACTCTCTTAGCTTTTGCTTGTCTGTAAAGGTTTTAAATTCTCCATCGAACCTGAATGAGATCCTTGCTGGGTTGAGTAATCTTGGTTGTAGCTTTTTCCCTTTCATCACTTTAAATGTGTCCTGCCATTCACTTCTGGTTGCAGAGTTTCTGCTGAAAAATCAGCTGTTAACATTATGGGGATTCCCTTGTATGTTATTTGTTGTATTTCCCTTGCTGCTTTTTTTTTTTTTTTTTTTTTTTTTTTGGGGT
>NW_006780523.1:1674017-1722056 GCF_000442215.2 Lipotes vexillifer
GGCCTTTCCCATTGCGGAGCACAGGCTCCGGACATGCAGGCTCAGTGGCCATGGCTCACGGGCCCAGCTGCTCCACAGCATGTGGGATCTTCCTGGACCGGGGCACGAACCCGTGTCCTGTGCATCAGCAGGAGGACTCTCAACCACTGCGCCACCAGGGAAGCCCCTTGCAGCTTTTAATATGTTTTCCCTGTATTTAATTTTTGATAGTTTGATTAAAATGTGTCCTGGCATGTTTTTCCCTGGATTTTTCCTGTATGAGACTCTCTACAGGCCAATATCACCGATGAACTTAGATGCAAAAATACTCAACAAAATACTAGCAAACAGAATCCAACAGCACATTAAAAGGATCATACACCATGATCAAGCAGGGTTTATCCCCAGAATGCAAGCATTCTTCAGTATACGTAAATCAATCAATGTGATACACCGTATTAACAAACTGAAGGAGAAAAACCATATGATCATCTCAACAGAAGCGGAAGAAGCTTTTGACAAAATTTAACACCCATTTATGATAAAAATCCTCCAGAAAGTAGGCATAGAGGGAACTTACCTCAACATAATAAATGCCATATATGACAAGCCCACAGCCAACATCGTTTTCAATGGTGAAAAACTGAAAACATTTCTACTAACATCAGGAACAAGACAAGGTTGCTCACTCTCACCACTACTATTCAACATAGTTTTGGAAGCTTTAGCCACAACAATCAGAGAAGAAAAAGGAATAAAAGGAATCCAAATCAGAAAAGAAGAAGTAAAGGTGTCACTGTTTGAAGATGACATGATACTACACATAGAGAATCCTAAAGATGCTACCAGACAACTACTAGAGCTAATCAATGAATCTGGCAAAGTTGCAGGATACAAAATTAATGCACAGAAGTCTCTTGCATTCTTATGCACCAATGATGAAGAATCTGAAAGAGAAATTAAGGAAACACTCCCATTTACCACTGCAACAAAAAGAATAAAATAGCTAGGAATAAACCTACCTAAGGAAACAAAAGACCTGTATGCAGAAAACTATAAGACACTGTTGAAAGAAATTAAAGATGATACGATGATACAAACAGATGGAGAGATATACCATGTTCTTCGACTGGAAGAATCAACACTGTGAAAATGACTCTACTACCCAAAGCAATCTACAGATTCAATGCAATCCCTATCAAGCTATAAATGGCATTTTTTACTGAACTAGAACAGAAAATTTCACAATTTGCATGGAAACACAAAAGACCCCAAATAGCCAAAGCAATCTTGACAAGAAAAACGGAGCTGGAGGAATCAGGCTTGCAGACTTCAGACTATGCTACAAAGCTACAGTAAACAAGACAGTATGGTACTGGCACAAAAACAGAAATATAGATCAATGGAACAGGATAGATGGCCCAGAGATAAACCCATGCACATATGGTCACCTTATTTTTGATAAAGGAGGCAAGAATATACAATGGAGAAAAGACAGCCTCTTCAATAAGTGGTGCTGGGGAAACTGCACAGCTACATGTAAAAGAATGAAATTAGAGCACTCCCTCACACCAAACACCAAAATAAACTCAAAATGGATTAAAGACCTAAATGTAAGGCCAGACGCTCTAAAACTCTTAGAGGAGAACATAGGCAGAACACTCTATGACACAAATCACAGCAAGATCCTTTTTGACTCACCTCCTAGAGAAATGGAAATAAAAGCAGAAATAAACAAATGGGACCTAATGAAACTTCAAAGCTTTTGCATAGCAAAGGAAACCATAAACAAGACGAAAAGACAACCCTCAGAATGGGAGAAAATATTTGCAAGTGAAGCAACTGACAAAGGATTAATCTCCAAAATTTAAAAGCAGCTCATGCAGCTCAATATGAAAAAACAAACAACCCAATCTAAAAATTGGCAGAAGACCTAAATAGACATTTCCGAAAAGAAGATATACAGATTGCCAACAAACACATGAAAGAATGCTCAACATCATTAATCATTAGAGAAATGAAAATCAAAACTACAATGAGATATCATCTCACACATGTCAGAATGGCCATCATCAAAAACTCTATAAACAATAAATGCTGGAGAGGGTGTGGAGAAAAGGGAATCCTCTTGCACTGTTGGTGGGAATGTAAATTGATACAGCCACTATGGAGAACAGTATGGAGGTTCCTTCAAAAACTAAAAATAGAACTACCATACGACCTAGCAATCCTACTACTGAGCATATACCCTGAGAAAACCATAATTCAAAAAGAGTCATGTACCACAATGTTCATTGCAGCTCTATTTACAATAGCCAGGACATGCAAGCAACCTAAGTGTCCATCGACAGATGAATGGATAATGAAGATGTGGCACATATATACAATGGAATATTACTCAGCCATAAAAGGAAATGAAATTGAATTATTTGCAGTGAGGTGGATGGCCCTAGAGTCTGTCATACAGAGTGAAGTAAGTCAGAAAGAGAAAGACAAATACTGTATGCTAACACATAGATATGGAATCTAAAAAAAAAATGGTTTTGGAAAACCTAGGGACAGGACAGCAATAAAGACACAGACATAGAGAATGGACTGGAGGACTTGGGGAGGGGGAAGTATAAGCTGGGACAAAGTCAGAGAGTGGCATGGACATATATACACTACCAAATGTAAAATAGATAGCTAGTGGGAAGCAGCTGCATAGCACAGGGAGATCAGCTTGGTGCTTTTTGACCACCTAGAAAGGTGGGATAGGAAGGGTGGGAGGGAGACGCAAGAGGAAGGAGATATGGGGATATATGTATATGTATAGCTGATTCACTTTGTTATAAAGCAGAAACTAACACAACATTGTAAAGCAATTATACTGTAAGAAAGATGTTTAAAAAAAGATGTGGTATATATATGTACACACACAATGGAATATTACTCAGTCATAAAAAAGAATGAAATAATTCCATTTGTAGGAACATGGATGCAACTAGAGATTAACATACTAAGTAAGTCAAACAGAGAAAGACAAATATCATATGATAACACTTATATGTGGAATGTAAAATATGACACAAATGAACTTATTTACAAAACAGAATAGCCTCACACACATAGAAAACATACTTAAAGTTACCCAAGGGGATAGCGGGGGCAATAAATAAGTAGTTTGTTATTAACATATACAAACTACTATATATAAAACAGATAAACAACAAGGACCTACTGGATAGCACAGGGAACTATAGACGTTATCTTGTAATAACCTATAATGAAGTATAATATGCAAAAATACTGAATCACAATGCTGTACACATTAAACTACTATAATATTGTAAATCAATTATACTTGAATTTAAAAAAAAATGCCTTGATTTTACTACTTACTATCCCCATGACTTAGACTCTATACCAGGGTTTGGAAGACTTTTTCTCTAAAGGGAAGTAGATATTTTAGGCTTTGTGGGGAATATAGTTCTTTTTTGTCAAATACTTTTCTTTGTTTTATTTTCTCCAACCCTTTAAATGTGTCAAAACCATTCTTAACTCCAGGTGGTACAAATACAGGCCACAGGCAGGTTTACCAACCCCTAACTTAAAGCAAATACTCCTTTGCTTCTCTGTGCTCATTATTTCATGTGTAAAATGGAGATACTTGGAGGACTTTCTTTGGAGTGTTGTAGTGAGGATTCAATCATTTATGTGCACAAGTTAGGACTAGGACTGACATATAGCATCCAATAAATATTAGTGATGAAGATTACTGTTATTTCTGTGGTGGTGGTTGTTTTAATGCACCACACATATTCATCCATCAACTTACAAATGTATTCAGAGATAAAACACACTGAAAACTGCAACCAAGTACGTTAGAAGCTAATAACAAATTTTCTGGTGTTAAGGTAGATAGAAAGTGACACAGAACTGGCTTCACGTGAGAGGAAGCTTGGCACAGAAGAGGAGTGTGAGCTTTTGAGTCAGGCAGACCCGGGTTCCAATTCTGCATCTACCACTTTGCAGCTTTTGTGACCTCAGGAAACTTCTTTTGCCTCCTTGTGCCTCACTTTCCTCCTCTATAAAAATGAGATGCTAAAAAGACCTGTCTCATAGGATTGATCTGAGCACTAAGAGAAGATGCATGTCAAGAGACTGGCACATCACAAGAGCTCAATAAATGGCAGTTGCTATCATTTTTCATTTCCTTTTCTTTTATATTAAATCCCTTTGAGACCATGTCTCCAAAATAGCCAGTCAATTACTTAGGGAAAAATAGCAATGGCTTGTTATTTGACTATTTTTTGGACTGCAATGACCAACTCAGTAACTCAGAATAACCAAAGTATGTAGAAAAACAAGAACTGACTGGTTAATTAAGCCCAAAATGTTGATCCAATAGCCATGTGTATACACACAGCTCAATTATGATTTCTTTCAGTTATCTATTGCCTTTCTTAATATATCTGACAGAAAAATGACTGAATTTTAATTATTCAATTTTAAAGTTTATGCCCAGAGTTTACTAAGCTTCAATTTAGTTCTGTTACTGAATTGATTGGACATTCCAACCCCAATCAGGCTAATACTAGATTTCACTTTCTTGTCCTAGGTGTCTGCTAATACAGATACTCATTTGAGGCAAATCTTCAGGCTCCTGATAAAAGCCACCCAAGTCTGGAACAAGAAGTCAAATCATAATGTGGGTATGATGGACAGCTTAAAGACATGGAGAGAGGGATGCCATTTACAAAGAGACTGAAAGTAGAAATGTATAGCTCTGATTTTCTTTCAAGTATCAAAGTTAAGTTTTAACAGAATATGAACTAACACTGCAAGACTACCCACCTACTATGCACCACAATAGTTGAGAGAACTGAGGCACAGAGAGGCCAAGCAACTTATCCAAAGTCTTTTTAAAAAAAATTTTATAGTTGACTTACAATGCTTTGTCAGTTTCAGGTATACAGCAAAGTGAGTCACTTATGCATACACCTATATCCACTCCTTTTAAGATTCTACTCCCATATAGGTCATTACAGGGTATTGAGTAGAGTTCCCTGTTCTATACAGTAGGTCCTTATTAGTTATCTATTTTATCCATTGTAGTGTGTATATGTCAATCCCCGTCTCCCAGTTTATCCCTCCGCCCCCTGCCCTTTACCCCCTGGTAACCACAAGTTTGTTTTCTACATCTGTAACTCCAAAGTCTTATAACTAATAAGCATATGAAGGAAGAGCAAGTCAACTGGCTCTCTGTGTGATGAATTAAATGACACATCAGGGGGACTTCCCTGGGGGTACAGTGAGTAAGATTCTGCACTCCCAATGCAGGTGGCCTGGGTTCAATCCCTGGTCGAGGAACTAGATCCTGCATGCATGCTACAAATAAAAGATCCCACATGCTGCAACAAAGATCCTGCATGCCGCAACCAAGACCTGGCACAGCCTAAATAAATAAATAAATAAATAAATATGAATAAAATTAACATTTAAAAAAAGACACATCAGGTTTAATCTCTCAAATCCTCAAAAACTACATAAGCAGTGTCCCATTTATAACTCTCTGGTTTTAGTTCTGTTTAGCCCTCAAGAAGAATAACTAATATTTACCAAATTACTGAGATCAGCTATTTAAGGAGAAAAATGTATCCCCTTATGTTTTGTAGGTTCCTGGAAGGCAAGGACCATGTCTCCCTTGCTTACTGCTGTATCTCCAGTGTCTAGCGAGATGCTTGGGACATTTTAGAGGTTCATATGTTCATTTTAGATGTGCATATTTCTTGGATGAATAAGAATTTTAAATCCTAGAAAAAGGAACATGAGGTTTAAACTTCTGACCATGATTCCTTCACAGTGAGACATCAGATATATGAGAGCTCCTGAAGCAAAGCAAGGTCTTTTTCACTTGACCTTCAGGGAATAAATTGCTAAAAATCCCAGCCAAGTAATGTTCCATTGTAGGTAGAACTGTTCTGTAGTGAATGTTCTAGTGCTCCAATCAGATCTCCCTCTTTTATTTTTTAAAAATTAAAAAAATTTTTTGGCATGCAGGATCTTAGTTCTCTGACCGGGGATTGAACCTGCAACCCCTGCAGTGGAATCGTGGAGTCTTAACCACTGGACCGCCAGGGAAGCCCCCAGATGTCCTTTTAGAACTGACATTCCTCAAACTGCTGGGCGTACTGACTACAGTGTAGCCCTCAGTTGTCAGCTCTCAACTGAAACTGCCTCAGCTGAAGAGATCTACCTTGTCTAAGGCCACATCCCCTTCCTGGGGCAGCCCACATCCAGTGAATAATCACAGAAGTGGTATAAAAGCCCAGCTCCTTTGCCTAAGCTAAAAGAACTCTGAGGAGCCATCTCAGCTTCAAAACACCTTATGGTGTTGGCTGCGGCCTTTGTTGAGGCTCTATCACAGACCAGTTTCTCCCTCTACCCAATCCTGCTTCCTGCGCTTCCTTTCCCTTCAACTGGTGTTGATCCCAAAGATACTCCTTAATAAACATCCTGCATGCTTATCTCTATTTTAGTACCTGCTTCCTGGAGAACCCAAACTACATGAAATCTCACCATGTCCTTCTTTTTCAAGGCACACTTTCCTCTTGCAGGCACTCTCTCCCCTGCCACTCCAAGCCCCCCTGCCCAAAACTTAGGATTTACATAAATGTTCCAATCAAGTATGGGTTGTAGTCAACCACACAGGTACAAAATGGAGGAAGGATGCTTCTACTCTTCCCTGTTAGTTCCTAGCATCGTGGAGTTAATAATTTCTTTCCTCAGACCTAAGAAATATTTCTCAAACTCCCCTCTAAGTCAGGAAGAGTGAACACATCCTCCAGAAGGACTGGGGATGTCGCCTTAAATGACCAAGGGAACTCAATATCCTTTTGAGGTCCTAAGTTTTATGCTAGAAGTAATTGTGAATTTGGTATTCAAATATGTAATAGGCTGTGTTTCTTTTAGTTTAAAAGTAATGCCCCCACAAAAATTAAAAGATAAGAACTTAGTAAAATTAACTCTTCAAGAAGGTGAGCATTGCTCTTCCTGTGGTTTTTCATGCAGTGGGACAACTGAGTTGAAATGAGGCCTACACCAAAACACCTGGTCAACTGGTAGAGACGTACTGTGGGTATATAGCATGCCCATTCTGACTCATCAGTTTCAGCGCCTTACTAGTTGTTAAGTATTTTGAATATCATCCCCACCTAAAATATATGGCTTTCAAAGCAACTGGGTTGTATCACATTTTGTCATTTCAATTATTTTTAATTCTCATCCTTTTAGAGTTTTTTCTCTTCCTCTTTTCATACTTCTTCCATCCCTCTTTCTCCCTCGCTTCATTCCTCCATTTCCTCATCTCTGGCTTCCCTATCTGCTTTCCCTATCTTCCTTTCAGTTTTCACTCTGTCTACATATCTTTATGACCCTATTTTAGATTAAGTTTGCAGCAGGCAGTTTAGTCAAGCTGATACAGGTCTGATATTCTGCATCTTGATTAACATTCAAGTTTGGAATTACGCGACAGCCTCCAAACATTGGTTTTGGATAATCCCACTTTACCAAATCCAAAAGCCTTGGTCAATTAATCTACACAGTTCTGTTTCATTCTGATACTATGATAATTTGGCCAGATTCCTGTCTAATGGGCTAAAATCCATCAAAACTAAAACACTTTCCATGTTCTGGTTGAGCTCAGAGTGGATTTTACATAAAACATAATTCAAATTTTGAACAGTATGATATAAAATCTGACTGGCTGTCTGTATCAGTGATAACTACAACAATATTATCAACAGAAACAACAATAATAATAGCTAAGATTTCTTTAGTGCTACTATATACCTGGCAATGTACTAAGTAAGAGGTTTTCATGTATTAAATCACTTACCCCTCACAGCAACTCAATGAGACAAGTACTTTAATTTTGCTTTTATTCACAGATGTTTAAAATAAAGCTTGGTGAAATTATGTGATTTGCTGAATGTCATACAGCTCTTAAGTGATTAAAACCAAGGTCTGAACCCACGTAGTCTGTCAATAGATGCCCCTTCTCTAGAATCTTTTAATTTTGCCTCAGCATCATCATAGGAAACCCACTGTCATGGCCATGTGCCAATTTGAGTTCAATGTTGATAGATTGTGGTGTTCTGTACTCTTGCATAGGTGTGTGTGTGTGTGCATGTGCATATGTTTGCACATGCATGCAAACATCTATAATACAAAATGATGCATGTAATCACAGAGACCCTCACCTCAAAGAAGACTTCCCCGTTCTTGCCAGGTTGACTCTGTTATTTGCCCTTGATACTACCACAGTCTCTGCACATTCCTTTAGTGAAGAATTATTTCATTATATTCAATCATAGTTTATACCATCTATTTTCCCCACAGATCATGACCTCTTTTCAGGAAGTCTAGTCTGTTCATCTTGGGAACACCAGCTCTTAGCATCATGCCTGTTCCATGTCGGGCACTGTATAAGTGAAGAAGTAGCAATAAGGGCAAAAAGAAGGGAGCTACTAACTCTTACTAATGATGTTATGGAAAGATCTGCAGTGGAGATGACATTCTAATTAGGAGCACACTGAATATATAAGAGCAGAAAGGACATTACAGGTAAAGGGAATAGACTGTTTCTAGGCCCCAAAGAAAATGTGAAAAACTCTGAGGGATGGAGCAAAAGGTGCAGAGAAGAAGATGCTGTGTAGCATGGAGAGCAGTGTAAAGAAGCCTCAACCAGGCTGGAAGGGTCCACGTTGTGAAGAGTATCATATAATAATATGTTAAGGAAAAGGAATGAACATATTACTGGCTATTTGATGGGGAGATATGGAAGGGTTTTAGAGATCTTATACAGAGATTGACAAGGCTTTGCTTTAATTTTAAAGAGATTATTCTGGCTGCTATTAGGGGAGAACAATTAGGGGCTATTGTATTCATTCAGGTGAGAGAAGATGATAGCCTGAACTGAGGGGTCATAGTACAGATGGAGAGAAGTAAATCAATTCACGATTCAAGAGATTGATAAATGATAGATGGATGATTGATAGATGATAGAGAGAGATAGATGATAGATAGGCAAATATGGAATTGATATTATATATATATATATATATATATATATATATATATATACACACTTTTATAGATGCAGCAATTTTTTTTTTACCATGATTAAAACATATAGGGCTTCCCTGGTGGCACAGTGGTCGAGAGTCTGCCTGCCGATGAGGGGACGCGGGTTCGTGCCCCGGTCCGGGAAGATCCCACATGCCGCGCCTGCGCGTTCAGAGCCTGTGCTCCACAATGGGAGAGGCCACAACACTGAAAAAAAAAAAAAAAAAAAAAAAAAAAAAAAGAAATGAAATTTGTTTAAATTGTCTTAGTATTTTTTTCTTAATTTTTTTATTGGTGTACAATTGATTTAAAATGTTCTGTTAGTTTCTGCTCTACAGCAAAGTGAGTCAGTTATGCATACACCTATATCCACTCTTTCTTAGATTCTACTCCCATATAGGTCATTACAGGGTATCGAATAGAGCTCCCTGTGCTATACAGTAGGTCCTTATTAGTTATCTATTCTATATATAGTAGTGTGTATATGTCAATCCCAATCTCCTAATTTATCCCTCCCCCCACCCCCCACCCCCGGTAACCACAAGTTTGTTTTTTACATCTGTGATGCAACTTCTGTTTTATTGACTTAGCATTTTAAATTATGTTTCCTGAACAGAATCATCTACCTTGATCATTTCACTCCCTCAAAAGTTGTCTCTTATAATTCTTGCGCTCTATCATCAAGGTTTGTTTCTCTGTTATAGATTCTTACAATTCAAAGGCATGGTTTGCTAATTCCATATAATATTGAATATATTATTCCCAGCATGCTGTATTACATTAAGCCAATTTGCAATCATAAATACTTGAAAAATTTATAAATACTAAAGTCTTATTCTCTTCCATTTGAAATTGCTCTTTTCTCAGAGGCTTATTTCAGCCTTTTATTCTTCCTTATACTTACTGTAGCTAGGTTTTTGTTACAAATTTAAATGCATTCAGAGTCTAGGCAGATACATTAAATGAGCAAAGCAGGCCAGTTATAAGACAATAAGGAGGGGTGAAGCCCACAGTGAAAGGAAAAGTAAGCCTTACTGAATGATATTTAAATAGAGAAAGAGAAAGCTAGAAAAGTAAAACACTGTTCAAGCTGCATCAAAATATATTTGCTGGCAAATTCCTCATTTTTCAGACCATGCTTTAATGATTACATGGGGTACGAATTTTCATGGCATGGATCGTGCCTGCTATAACCAGAGACTATCCTATCTTGGCAGGAGGGGTTTAAGTATAAAAAAGATCCTAGGTATGAAAAATGACAGACCAGTGGGGAAGGAAAGAAAGCTGGATGTGAATGGTGCTGGGGCAAAGTGAGGACCAGAATAGGACTAAAGGGAAGAGTTTGGCTCCAGAGGTGGCCACCAGTATGGTTAGAGCAGCCAAATCACAGCATGCAAGGGGGCATGATTAACTCAGTCGGGAGTGATCAGTGCTGATAGTTAGTAAGGCCTGATACGATGTGTAGGACATGGCAGTAGGCATTTTGAGGCGTAGTGATGCTGAGAATCAGACCAGCATGCATGCTGAGGGTGGAGGATCATCTGGTTGAGAATTAAGCATGAAGGAAACTAGATCCAACTCTTCAGGGAAGTTGGCTCACATGAGACTAATAGTGCATCAGGGTTCTGCACAGGTTTCTAGAGTTCAGAGTACAAATTTTCAAAATAAAGAACACTGTGATACGGGCTGGGCCTAAAGGAAAGAGGACAGGGAATGGCTGTGAAGCCATGGGTATATATGTACCCAAGGCATACCTCCAGGCACACGAGGTACCAAAATTAAGACAGCAACCCTGAGTCTAGGTCCTACCAAACTGTAGAGATGAGATTCCTGACATTTTGCCAGGCTAGTTCACTAGAGACTCAGAGATTTGGTGGGGTTAAACCTACAGGTTGGAAGTATTAGGGCAGCAACCAAGTGGGGCTGGGACTAGGAGAGTTAGAGAATGACAACCCCTCAGCTGCTTTGAGTTTGTTCCTGCTGTTCATCTTGGTGAAAAAGCTATCTTTGTCTTCTAATGCACACAAGAGAAGAGTCTCCCTTCTCTGATTCTACTTTTGTCTGAAATCATCGGGCTTATCTTATGAAAGTCTAATATAACCCCCAAGACATATTCCAACTACCTCACATGCTAGCTTGGAAGAGGAAGAAGCTGCTACAGGTGACCTGGGCTAAGCTTACAGGGATTAATCCAACTTTAATGCTGGACTCCGAGGAACACAGTGTTCAGTGAATATTGTAAACACGGGTAGTGAGAGCCAGTGATGATATCGACAGAGTTTTTAATATAGCAGGTAGGGCACAAGAACAAGATCCCCCAGTACATATTCTGCATTCAAATAGAAAGCGATGTCTTAGTGCTGAATAGTAGGTTTTGTTTGGTACAGGATCCAAGCTAACATCTGGGAATTGAAGACAGGGTCCAGCTACTAGATGAGGAGAGGGATTGGCAAAGATTAGGTAGAGAACTAGGGCTCCATCCAAGTGGAGAAGGCTTTTGGGCACAGCTCCATAGGGATTAAACAAGCTATAAAAGATCTGCAGTGGATGCCCCATGTTTATGGTGAGGTAGATATTTGGGTGCTCAGAACAGCAAGACCAGTTCCAGACTCCACCCTCCGACATGAACAGGGTTTCTAATATTCTGCCAGTTTGGACCAATATTGCAATATCGGCCTATGACCTGGGTGGCATAAAGCCTATAGTTTGATGAAATAGTATCTGTAGCTGTGTAGGGCTGGGGAAGTCAAGGCTTGATGCTTTGGTTTTATGTCAGCAAAAGAGTATTTAGCATAATTATGAAAACTGATTTGCTACCAAATCAGTGTATCCCTAGACCTTACTATATTGAGAATTAGAGAAAATTGCACAGACCACTGCACTTTACCCTTAACTTTCACTCCCCAAAGAAAATAATTATAAATTGTAGAAGAAACAATAAAGGAACTGTGTATCACACTATAAATAAATTGAATGGACCTTGGCTCACTGTTATTAAGAATGATTTAATGAAAGCTGCTCTCCAGAAATGGAGCATTGTAATCAACAGAGAGAAGGGATAGGAAAGAAATACTTTGAAATTGGTATTAGAGTTGACAGTAAGCGTGTAATGAATGAGATCACAGAGGCCGACTCAGAGAAAGCAGTAAACCAAAGTTGGAGACTTACAAGGAAAGGGAAAACATGGAAAGGGTCCCATTGCTCCCATTTCCTCCCAAGCATTAGTTTTCACATCTGCTTAAGTGATAATTATAATAGCTCAGGACTGTGTTTCTTGAACATTTTGATGATGAAATAAATGAAGCTCAGTAGCTTTCCTACTCTCTGTGGTCAACATTTTGAACAACTGAGTGGAGTTCTATAAGTAGGGATGCCAGCTTCTAACAAGGCACCTGGATAGTAACCCCTGAATCTATTCTTTCTTTGCACTGCCTAGTAGAAGGTGGTGATCCCTGTCTGACCCAGCTTTCTCCTTTAAATTATTCAAACTTGTCCTTCAACAATGGCACAAAGAGCCACCCTGGGTGCTTGTGTTCTACCTGGGAAATGCCTAAAGGTGTACTCCACATCTATTTGCCTTTGTACTTCTTTCTCACTGCTTTTCTTATTCTCTTCTCTGCCCTGTTTGGGGTCTAGGCTTCAATTTTCTATTAATGCAGGACCCTCATAGTGGAGACAATTTGGGATTATTTACCTTGACTTTGACTCTATTGAGTTGGGTACACAATCTCTAGCATTTATTCTTTTGGCTGCACATGCCACTATCATTGCTCACCACCATCCCAGCCTAACCTTGCCCAAGGATGCCCACCCCATCTCTAAGGACTCTACACAGCTTGGCCTCCCCATAGGTTCGCCTAGAAAGGAATAGCCCACCATGTTGCTCTTGAGTACTAGTAGGGTATATTCTACTTCAATGGCTTAACATGGTAAGAGTTTGTCTACCTCCATCTTCAGGTAAGCTTATTTAGCCCCACATGGAAAGCTTAACTGAAAACACCACATGAGTATTTGACTCTGTGTTGAATATTAATGATGTTCTCCAAAAAAGAGAGATTTTGTTACTTCCATGGTGACTGAGAAGCAATGCCACGCACGCAGTGTTTACTTGCCAGCTGTTAGCATGCGCGGGCGCAGACCGACAGCAGAATCAGCAAACAATTGGCTCAATCTCTGAAACATGTTTTCGTGCCAAGCATATGAAGTTTTAATTATAAGCACTTTGGAATATTCATGGTTATTGAATTTCCTTATTCCCATGCAGAAACAAGATAAAAAGTTCTTTTGAAATCCGATGACAGAGAACACTTGATACTGACAACACACAGTTGTGTAATGCCTAATTAATCACTCGTAGGAAATAAGCATTTTGCCCTGAGATTGTTATTATGCTCAATGCCAAACTATAACAAACCCATATGTGGCCTCTATCATAACTCCACATCTTTGTAAAAAGATCTCATCAACATATGCAAAGATGACTTTTGTTGATCTCACAGTATTGTACGTATCAGCATGCTTGGACATGAAAACTTCAGTTTCCCAGTTGGCCAAGGTCATCCTGTCTCCTCATTCCTGTGCTCACGTGCATCTTGGTATGCCCACATTATTCTCTGAAACTTATGCTCAGTACCCCACTTTCACTTGAATTCTGGCCTCACTGAAGTTCAGACATTTGTTCACTAAACAAAAACCAACTGAGCACTATTATATGCTATGCTCCATAGTAGGCACATCGAATACTGAGAAAAATGCAACACAGCCTGTGCCATCAAGGATTTCAGTTTAGAGGCCAAGTTAGACATATAAACAAACAAGAATAACACAAGTTAAAAAGTGACAGCAAATGAACTTATCTACAAAACAAAAACAGACTCACAGATCTCAAAAATCAAACTTGTGGTTACCAAAGGGGAAACGTGGGGGGAAGTGATAAATTAGGAGACTGGGATTAACAGATACACATTACTATATATAAAATAGATAACTACTAAGAAACTACTTTATAGCACAGGGAAGTCTACTCAATAATCTGTAATAACCAATATGGGAAAAGAATCTGAGAAAGAATGGATATATGTATATGTATAAATGAATCACTTTGCTGTACACCTGAAAGTAACACAACATTGTAAATCAAGAATACTTAAATATAAAATAACATTTCTTTAAAAAGTGAGAAGTGCACAAAAAAGTTGAAATAGAATTGGAGTTTTGAAGCATGCTAGGAGAACGCAATGGTTTGGTGGGATCAGCCAGATCTCCCCAACTCTCACACTGGTTCCAATCTAGTCGACCCATCTTTTCTTACTAAGCACTTCCTATAGCCCATACTTGTGTGGGGTGGCCCCAGATACTTGGGGCCCCAGATACTCCTGCTTGTACTTCTGCCAGTGTTCACTGTAGCCACCAGATCTCTCCACCACCAGTGCTGATCACGAGGTTCATGTCGGAGCTCATCCTTGAAGATCTGCAGAGAAAGGAGTGACCAACTCTACTACCAAGCTTGACCTTCTTTTTGGGTCAAGCAGTCATTCCTCCATGATTTCTTTTGGTTCTTTCCACAATATAAACATTTAGAAAAATCATTCTCAGCGGGTGAACCTGGGACTACCTACATCAGAATTATTTGGGGCACTTGTTAAAACCTCAGATTCTTGGGCCACACTCCCAGAACTACTAAATCAGAATTTCTTGGGATGGAGTCCAGTCATCCACCAAAGGGATTCAGCTGTATTCTAGAGTTGACCAACAATAGTTCAGTGACCATCTATCCTATCAAATCTTCTCAATGTCATATCCTGACCTTCCTCTCCCTTGATCCAGCCTTCAAATTCTCTTTACACTCATTCATTTTTTTCCTTTCATTTTGTTAATAAGATTGAAAACATCCCTAGGTTCATGGATCTTACATTCATGTGGAATTCTAGTGATGCATGGGGACAAGTTCTTGAAAGTTCTCTTAGCACTTCTGTAGAGATGTAAAATACAAACAGTAAAGTGCACAAATCTTAGTGTATAGCTTGATGAATTTTTACATATTTATACACCCATGTAACCAACAACGAGATCAAGAGATAAGACATTTCTAGCATGCTACAAGGTTCCCTCATGCCACTTTCCAGTCAATACTATCTCCTTCCTTTTCCTGTTAAGGCAACCACTATTCTGACTTTGATCACCGTAGATCACTTTTTGCTTATTTCATTATAATAGACGAGTATTTATTTGTATGACTATTACACAATATTTCTTCTTTAGTATGAGGCTTTTTTTCTGTACTTTATGTTTGTGAGTTTCATCCACGTTGTAATGTATAGCAACAATTCATTATTTTGTACTGTTGTTCTTCATTGTATGAATGTAACAGGATTTACCTGTGCTACTGTTGACAGACATTTGGATTATTTCCAGTTTGTAGCTACTAAGAATAAATATACCATTATACTACAAAACTACAGTAACCAAGACAGTACGGTACTGGCAAAAAAACAGAAATATAGATTAATGGAACAAGATAGAAAGCCCAGAGATAAACCCATGCACATATGGTCACCTTATTTTTGATAAAGGAGGCAAAAATATACAGTGGAGAAAAGACAGTCTCTTCAATAAGTGGTGCTGGGAAAACTGGACAGCTACATGTAAAAGAATGAAATTAGAACACTCCCTAACACCATACACAAAAATAAACTCAAAACGGATTAAAGACCTAAATGCAAGACCAGACACTATAAAACTCTTAGAGGAAAACATAGGCAGAACACTCTATGACATAAATCACAGCAAGATCTTTTTAGATCCACCTCCTAGAGTAATAAAAATAAAAACAAAAATAAACAAATGGGACCTAATGAAACTTAAAAGATTTTGCACAGCAAAGGAAACCATAAACAAGATGAAAAGACCACCCTCAGAATGGGAGAAAATATTTGCAAATGAAGCAACTGACAAGGGATTAATCTCCAAAATACACAAACAGCTCAAGCAGCTCAATATCCAAAAAACAAACAACCCAATCCAAAAATGGGCAGAAGACCTAAATAGATATTTTTCCAAGGAAGACATACAGATGGCCAAGAGGCACATGAAAACATGCTCAACATCACCAATTATTAGAGAAAGGCAAATCAAAAGTGCAATGAGGTATCACCTCACACCGGTTATAACAGGCATCATCAGAAAATCTACAAACAACAAATACTGGAGAGGGCGTGGAGAAAAGCAAAACCTCTTGCACTGTTGGTGGGAATGTAAATTGATACAGCCACCATGGAGGTTCCTTAAAAAACTAAAAATAGAACTACCATATGACCCAGCAATCCCACTACTGGGCATATACCCTGAGAAAAGCATAATTCAAAATGACACATGTACCCCAATGTTCATTACAGCACTAATTACAATAGCAGGACATGGAAGCAACCTAAGTGTCCATCGACAGACAAGTGGATAAAGAAGATGTGGTACATATACCAAATGGAATATTACTCAGCTATTAAAAGGAACAAAATAGTGCCATTTACAGAGACGTGGATGGACATAGAGACTGTCATACAGAGTGAAGTTAAGTCAGAAAGAGAAAAACAAATATTGTATAATATCGATTATATGTGGAATCTAGGAAAATGGTATAGATGAACATATTTGCAAAGCAGAAATAGAGACACAGATGTAGAGAAGAAACGTATGGATACCAAGGAGGGAAGGGGGTTGGGATGAATTGGGAGATCGGGATTGACATGTATACACTGTTATGTATGGAATAGATAACTAGTGAGAACCTGCTGTATAGCATGGGGAACTCTACTTGATTCTCTGCGGTGACCTGGATGGGAGGGATATCCAGAAGGGTGGGGATGTGTGTGTGAGTGTGGCTGATTCACTTCGTTGTGCAGCAGAAACTGGCACAGCATTGTGAAGCAACTATACCCCAATTTTTTTAAAAGTGTGAAAGACTATTAAAAAAAGAAAAAATATACCATTGATAAGCTTGTACATGTCCTTTTGGGGCCTATGCAGTCAGTTTCTTAGGCATATACTCAGAATAAGATCACTGGGCCATACAGTAGATGTATCTTTATTGCCAGTCTATTTAATCTATTTTCTAAAGTGGCTCTATGATTTTGCATTTCCACCAATAATATATGAGATTTCCAGTTATTCAGTATTCTCACCCACTGTTTTTGTTAGTCATTTTTATTTTAGCCTTTCTAATGGGTATAGAGCAGTATCTCATTGTGATTTTAACTTGCATTTTTCTAATGAGCAACAATGTTGAGCATATCTTCAAGTTGTTACTGACCATTTGGATATCCTTTTTTGTGAAGTATCTGTTCAGGTATTCCTTCCATTTTTTTTTGAGTCATTTATCTTTCTTATTGACATGTGTAAACTCTGTATGTGTTCTGGATATGTTTCCTTTACCCAATATATACACTGTAGTTATCGTCTCCCAGTCTGTGGCTTGCCTCTTCACTCTCTTAAAGGTGCTTATTGATGAAAAAATGATGAAATTTGACTTAATTTTAATTAAGTCAAATTTTATCAACCTCTAGCTCAGACATCTTCTCCCACTTCTTGTTATTGTAACCAAAGCTCCCCCCCACAACAACTCCAATTATTCGTTCAAGGCAAAGGCACCTGAAAAACAGGCCTCTGTTTATCTCAAGCCTTGTTATCATCCTATGTAACTTCTCTGTCCCTGTAGATGAGCTGTTCAACACTGGTCTCTCATTTTCTTGACCTCCAACATATTCCCTCTACAGTCTCCTGCAGCCAACTTGTACAATTACATACCAGGACCATCACTCATAAATAGTCCATCTCCAATTCATTCCAGTTTTTACCATAATCTCTGGTTTTATTTATTCTTTATACTGTTATTCTTTGAGTTTATAGGCACTTCAAATTCTTAGTAATACCTCAACTTTTTCCCTATCAACCCAATCCTTACCGTATAAAGTTGGTATTGTCTATAACTTCAGCTACTTTCTTACCTTCCTTGCTTCACATACATCTGGCAATATCCTAAATTGGATAAGCCTAAGTTTCACCTCTGCTCTTGCCACCAAACTTTAAAAAGCAACAAAATGGGGCTGATGGTAACACTCTAAAATTAGTAGTTATTAGCCTCAATCGGGGCCAACACACTAAGTAGAAGTCCTACTAAACTTTCTGTAATCAGCTTGATCTCCTTTCTCTACAATGACAACCTCAAATCTTTCCCAGTTTCCTGAAACTTCAATATCACAATTCTATCCCATACATTTCTGAGCAGATGAATTCACCTCCTACAACCCTACCAACATCCATACCCACTTTTTCTTCTTTCCCTCCAGTTGGAATTGAAGCATGCCTCCTCCCATCTAAATTATAGCACTCAACATGTGCTTGAGACTTCACAATCTCCCAACTTTCCATTGTTCCTATATTTCAGCTTTTCCTTCTGTACTGAGTTGTTCCCATCAACAAGTACATATTCTTGATTTTTAGCTTCTTTCATTTTTTTAAAGTTTTCCTCTTGACCTCACTGCCTCAGTCAGCCCTAATTGTCTCCCTCTTAGGCACAAACTTCTCTAAAATGTTGTCCATACTCACTGTTTCAGTACACTTGCCATTCACTCTTCAACCAAATCCAGTCTGAATTCCACTCTAATCACTACAATAATTCTACTCAAAATAAGATTGCTAGTGAACTCTATTTCATGAAATCTAACAGATACTTTTAGCTCTCAGGCCACTCTGTGTCTCAGTCACACTCTGGTCAGTTGATTCCCACCCCTTCCTTCTTGAAAGACTCTTTTTTTTGACTTCTTTGACCCCATACTCCTCTGTCCCTTAAATGTGTTGCTCCTCATAGATGTGACCTATACATTCTTCACTTACATGCTTCCTGGATGATGTTATCAAAGCAATGGTTCTAATTAGCATACATATTCTGATGACTTCAAAATGTTAATGTCCAATCAAAATCTCCTCTACACCGGCCTCATACAAACAACTTCCTGTTGGATATTTCCCTATTGATTTTCACAGTCCTTAGACTCAACATGATAAAATAGAATGTTCTTTCTGTCACCACAAATTTTTCTTTTTCCTGTGCTCTCAGTCACAACGTAAGACAAAACATTCTACAAAAGCCAGAAACTTGGACCTTATTTTGATCCCTCTTCTTACTTTGTCATCATCTTGTCCCATACACTTAGCACCTATCCCTTGTTTCTGCTCATTTAACTAAACCTCCACTACAACACTCTTATGCAAATGATTGTTATGTTTCTCATGAGCTATAGAAAATAATCTCCAACCTTATCTCCATACAACCATTCTTGCCTCCCTCAGGTACACAATGACAGTAATAAATCCATTTTGATCATATATATTCCCGTTTTATAAAATAAATAACACTAATTAGTCTCTAGTCTACAAATGTGACTCTTTCACCAGAAATCTATATCTGACCTGTGGATAGTACACTGGTCAGTTTCTTTTCTTACCCTTTATTGATTTAAAATTAGAAAATTCTAGCTCACAATTATAGGTTGTTGGTAATGGCAGCAAGATTTCATAGCTCTTTCAGACTGATAGGGATATTAAGATGAAATGAGAAAAAAGAAAGATGAAATGAGGACGAAAAAATTATGGAGACATGTTTCAATAAAAACTATTATCAGTGAACCATCAGATACAAAGTTGACAAACACATTGCACTCAACAGCTGGAACACTGGATATTTCAACTTGTCAGAGAATAGATTCCAATTCTAGTCTCTGGTTTCATTTGGCTCTAAAATATATGATACATGTTCTATTAAAGCATTTAAGTGTGGGTTTTGACTATGCCTAATGATATGTCATCGGTTTCTTTCTCCAATGAATTGAGGAAGATCTTTAGATTTGGGGAAACAACCAAATTCTTGGCAATCCTTTTGCAAGCCATTTGCACTTAACACATTTTGATAGGTTATCCACAGTATTATAAATAATGATATTTTATCCATGAAATCATAGGTTTAGGCTGTTCAAGGTACTTGCATATATCACCCTTCTGTTATGAAGACAAGATTTTACTTTACCTTTCTCTTAAAAACTCGTATATACATATGTGTTCTCAAGAGCAATCATACTTTGCTATAAAAAGTAAAGTGTTATTTTTGGACCATTTCTGTACATAGCATGCCAGAAAAAATGCATTCAATGTCCACCATTTGATCACTTTCACAATTTTCACCGACTCAACTTCAGGAGGTATAAAGGCATACCACAGAGATACCGCAGGTTCAGTTCCAGACCATTGCAAAAAAGCAAATATTACAATAAAGTGAATCACACAAATTTTAAAATTTCCCAGTGAATGTAAAGTTTATGTTCACACAGTACTATAGTCTATTAGGTGTGCAATAACATTATGTCTAAAAAGAACAATGTACATATCTTAATTTAAAAAATACTTTATTACTAAAAAATACTAACCATCATCCGAGTCTTCAGAAAGTTGTAATGGTTTTGCTGGTGGAGGGTTTTGCCTATTGATGGCTGCTGACTGATCAGGGTGATGGTTGCTGAAGGCTGGGGTGGCCGTGGCACTTTCGTAAAAGAAGACAACAATGAAGTTTGCCACATAGGTTGACTCTTCCTCTCACGAACAGTTTCTCTGTAGCATGCAATGCTGTCTGATAGCATTTTACCCACAGTAGAACTTCTTTCAAAATTGGAGTCAAACCCTGCTGCTGCTTTATCAACTAAGTTGATGTCATAATCTAAATCCTCTGTTGTCATTTCCACAATCTTCACAGCATCTTCACCAGGAGTAGACTCCATCTCAAGAAACCACTTTCTTTGCTCATCCATAAGAAACAACTACACCATCTGTTAAAGTTTTATCATGAGACTTCAGCAATCCAGTCACATCTAATTCTAGTTCTCTTGCTATTTCCATCACATCTGCAGTTATTTCCTCCACTGAAGTCTTGAACCCCTCAGTCATCAAGAAGGGTTCGAATCAAGTTCTTCCAAACTCCTATGGATGTTGATATTTTGACCTCTTCCCATGAATCACAAATGTTCTTCATAGCACCTAGAATGGTGAATCCTTTCCAGAAAGTTTTCAATTTACTTTGCCCAAATCTATCAAAGGAATCACTACGTATGGCAGCTATAGCCTTACAAAATGTATTTCTTAAATCATAAGACCTGAAAGTCAAAACGACTGCTTTTTTTTTTTTTAACATCTTTACTGGAGTATAATTGCTTTACAGCGGTGTGTTAGTTTCTGCTTTATAACAAAGTGAATCAGCTATACATATACATATATCCCCATATCTCCTCCCTCTTGTGTCTCCCTCCCTCCCACCCTCCTTATCCCACCCCTCTAGGTGGTCACAAAGCACCAAGCTGATCTCCCTGTGCTATACAGTGGCTTCCCACTAGCTATCTGTTTAAAATGACAGCTTTTGATCCATGGGCTGCAGAATATTGTGTTCACAGACACAAAAACAAAATGAATCTCATTGTACATCTCCATCAGAGCTCTTGGGTGACCAGATGCATTGTCAATGAGCAGTAATATTTTGAAAGGAATATTTTTTTTCTGAGTAGTATGTCCCAATGGTGGGCTTAAATATTCAGTAAATCATGTTGTAAACAGATGATGCTGTTATCTAGGCTTTGTTTTCCCATTTATAGAGCACAGGAAGAGTAGATTAAGCATAAGGGCCCTAGGATTTTTAGAATGGTAAAGGAGCATTGGCTTCAACTTAAAGGCACCAGCTGCATTAGTCCTTAATGAGAGAGTCAGCCTATCTTTTGAAGCCTTGAAGCCAGGCATTGATTTCTCCTCTGTAGCTATGACAAGTCCTAGACGGCATCTTATTCCAGTGGAAGGCTGTTTCATCTCCCTTGAAAATCTGTTGCTTAGTGTAGCCACCTTCATCAATTATCATATCTAGATCTCTTGGATAACTTGCTGCAGCTTCTACATCAGTACTTGCTGCTTCACCTGGCACTTTAACGTTAAGGAGATGGCTTCTTTCCTTAAACCTCATGAACCAACCTCTGCTGGCTTCAGAATTTTCTTCTGCAGCTTCCTCACCTCTCTCAGCCTTCACAGAATTGAAAAGATTTAGGACCTTGCTCTGGATTAGGCTTTGGCTTAAGGGAATGTTGTGGCTGGTTTGATCTTCTATTCAGACCAAACTTTCTCCATATTAGCAATAAGGCTGTTTCACTTTCTTATCATTCATGTGTTCACTGGAGTAGCATTTTTAATTTCCTTCACCAACTTTTCCTTTGCATGCACAACTTGGCTAACTATTTGCTGCAAGATGCCTAGCTTTTGGCCTGTCTCAGCTTTCAACATGCCTTCCTCACTATGCTTAATTATTTCTAGGTTTTGATTTAAAATGAGAGATGTGCGACTCCTCCTTTCACTTGAACACTTAGAGGTCATTGTAGGATTATTCATTGGCCTAATTTCAATATTGTTGTGTCTCAGGGGATAGGGAGGCCTGAAGGGAGGGAGAGAGATGGGGGAACAACTGTTCAGTGGAGCAGTCAGAGCACACACAGAAGTTATCAAATAAGTTCACTGTCTTCTATAGGCATGGTTTGTGGCACCCCCAAGGCAATGACAATAGGAACATTAAAGATCACTGATCACAGATCGCCATAACGAATATAATAATAATGAAAAAGTTTGAAATATTGTGAGAATTACCTAAATGTGACATAGAGACAGAAGTGAGCTAATGCTATTGGAAAAATGATACTGATAGACTTGCTCGACCACAGGATTGCTACAAACCTTCAATTTGTAGAAAATGTAATATCTGTGACGCATAGTAAAGCGAAGTGCAATACAATGAGGTATATCATTAACTGTTTTCTGAGATTAAAGTAATCTGTAGAATAACATTCAGGTGCTACTTTATTTTCATAACAACTGTGACTTGCTAGAAAGAGCTTGTACCCCTTCAGAGATACTCTTAGTGCAGCTTTTCTAGTCTTAATCATGGGTTACAAAATAATCATTGACTAAATGAGACTTTAAAATTTTCTTCTCCTGTAGTTTGGGTTTTCAGTGATAAACAGAACAAAATGTGATCTAGCATTTCTTCCAGGTGTATGTATGTCACATATGCAGGAAGCTGATTCATACTTCACATATCAGTAAAGCAAATTTTAAAGAAAAATTTTTTCATGTCTGATAGGTATTTACTCTTCCACTTTGTGTGCTGTTGATATCATGGTCTCTATCACATTTTGCCCAAATATCTTCCTACTTTTTCACTATGTATAATTGTTATCATTAACTTTGCAGATTTTTTTTTTTTAGTTTATAGTCTGTACCTTTTCGGTTTACTGTTTTAAAATTAGTTGCAGAAAGTTTAATTTTCTCTCCGCAGAGCTGGAACTCGTGGCTCGGGGTCTCTTACCCCCGCAGTCACTGAACTGCCCAGGAGCCCGAGGGGAGGGCGGCCTCACTGAGGCTGCCGGCTCTGGAGGGGCCCCAACAGCCGAAGCCGCGACAGCCCTGGGGACCGCGGGCCGGAAAAGCTCCTTTAAGATTTCTCGGAGGAGCTTCAAGATGGTGGAAGAGTAAGACAGGGAGATCACTTTCCTCCCCACAAATACATCAGAAATGCATCTACACGTGGAACAACTCCTACAGAACACCTACTGAACGCTGGAGGAAGACCTCAGACCTCCCAAAAGGCAAGAAACCCCCCACGTACCTGGGTAGGGCAAAAGAAAAAGGAATAAACAGAGACAAAAGGATAGGGATGGGACCTGCACCAGTGGGAGGGAGCCGTGAAGGAGGAAAGGCTTCCACACACTAGGAGCCCCTTCGCGGGCGGAGACTGCGGGAGGCGGAGGGGGAGCTTCGGAGCCGCGGAGGAGGGTGCAGCCACGGGGGTGCGGGGGGTAAAGCGGGGAGATTCCCGCACGGAGGATCGGCGCCGACCGGCACTCAGCAGCCCGAGAGGCTTGTGTGCTCACCCGTTGGGGCGGGCGGGGCTGGGAGCTGAGGCTCGGGCTTCGGTCGGAGCGCAGGGAGAGGACTGGGGTTGGCGGCGTGAACACAGCCTGCAGGGGGTGAGTGCGCCACGGCTGGCCGGGAGGGAGTCCGGGGAAAAGTCTGGACATGCCGAAGAGGCAAGAGACTTTCTCTTCCCTCTTAGTTTCCTGGTGCGCGAGGAGAGGGGATTAAGAGCTCTGCTTAAAGGAGCTCCAGAGACGGGCGCGAGCCGCGGCTAACAGCGCGGACCCCAAAGATGGGCATGAGATGTTAAGGCTGCTGCTGCCGCCGCCACCAAGAAGCCTGTGTGCGAGCACAGGTCACCATCCACACCCCCCCTTCCAGGGAGCCTGTGCAGCCCGCCACTGCCAGGGTCCCGTGATCCAGGGACAACTTCTCCGGGAGAACACATGGTGAGCCTCAGGCTGGTGCAACGTCACGCCGGCCTCTGCCACCGCAGGGTCGCCCCGCACTCCGTGCCCCTCCCTCCCACCTGGCCTGAGTCAGCCAGAGCCCCTGAATCAGCTGCTCCTTTAACCCCGTCCTGTCTGAGCGAAAAACAGATGCCCTCAGGCAACCGACACGCAAAGGAGAGTCCATATCCAAAGCTGAACCCTAGCAGCTGTGCAAACACAGAAGAGAAAGAGAAATTTCTTCCAGCAGCCTCAGGAGCAGCGGATTAAATCTCCACAATCAACATGATGGACCCTGCATGGGTGAAATACCTGAATAGACAACGAATCATCCCAAACTGAGGAGGTAGACTTTGGGAGCAATGATGTATATATTTTTTTCCCTTTTTCTCTTCTTCTGAGTGTGTATGTGTATGCTTCTGTGTGTGATTTTGTCTGTATAGCTTTGCTTTTACTATTTGTCCTAGGATTCTATCCGTCCTTTTTTCTTTTATTACTTAAATTTTTTTTCTTAATAATTATTTTTATTTTAATATAAGTATTTTATTTTACTTTATTTTATCTTCTTTCTTTCTTTTTCCTCCCTTTTATTCTGAGCCACGTGGAGGACAGGCTCTTGGTGCTGCAGCCAGGAGTCAGGGCTGTGCCACTGAGGTGGAGAGACAAGTTCAGGACACTGGTCCACAAGAGACCTCCCAGCTCCACGTAATATCAAACGGTGAAAATCTCCCAGAGATCTCCATCTCAACGCCAAGACCCAGCTCCACTCAATGACCAGCAAGCTACAGTGCTGGACAACCTATGCCAAACAACTAGCAAGACAGGAACACAACCCCATCCATTAGCACAGAGGCTGCCTAAAATCATAAGAAAGCCACAGATACCCCAAAACACACCACCAGATGTGGACCTGCCCACCAGAAAGACAAGATCCAGCCTCATCCACGAGAACACAGGCACTAGTCCCCTCCACCAGGAGGCCTACACAACCCACTGAACCAACCTTAGCCACTGGGGACAGACACCAAAAACAATGGCAACTGCAAACATGCAGCCTGCAAAAAGGAGACAGTAAGTTAACTTACAAACACAGTAAGTTAAGCAAAATGAGAAGACAGAGAAACACACAACTGATGAAGGAGCAACACAAAAAACCACCAGACCTAACCAATGAAGAGGAAATAGGCAGTCTCCCTGAAAAAGAATTCAGAATGACAGTAAAGATGATCCAAAATCGTGTAAACAGAATGGAAAAAATACAAGAAACGTTTAACAAGGACCTAGAATAACTAAAGAGCAAAAAAACAATGATGAACAACACAACAAATGAAATTAAAAATTCTCTAGAAGGGATCAATAGCAGAATAACCGAGGGAGAACGGATAAGTGACCTGGAAGATAAAATAGTGGAAATAACTACTGCAGAGCAGAATAAAGAGAAAAGAATGAAAAGAATTGAGGACAGTCTCAGAGACCTCTGGGACATTAAACACATGAACATTCAAAGTATAGGGGTCCCAGAAGAAGAAAAGAAAAAGAAAGGGACTAATAAAATATTTGAAGAGATTATACTTGAAATCTTCCCTAGTATGGGAAAGGAAATAGTTAAGTCCAAGAAGCACAGAGAGTCCCATACAGGAAAAATCCAAGGAGAAACACGCCAAGACACATATTAATCAAACTATCAAAAATTAAATACAAAGAACAAATATTAAAAGCAGCAAGAAAAACAACAAATAACACATAAGGGAATCCCCATAAGGTTAACAGCTGATCTTTCAGTAGAAACTCTGCAAGCCAGAAGGGAGTGGTAGGACATATTTAAAGTGATGAAGGAGAAAAACCCACAACCAAGATTACCCAGCAAGGATCTCAAGATTGAATAGAGAAATTAAAAGCTTTACAAACAAGCAAAAGCTAAGAGAATTCAGCACCACCAAACCAGCTTTACAACAAATGCTAAAGAAACTTCTCTAGGCAGGAAGCACAAGAGAAGGAAAAGACCTACAATAACAAACACAAAACAATTAAGAAAATGGCAATAGGAACATACATGTTGATAATTACCTTAAATGTAAACAGATTAAATGCTCCAACCAAAAGACATAGACTCACTGAATGGATACAAAAACTAGACCCATATATATGCTGTCTACAAGAGACCCACTTCAGACCTAGGGACACATACAGACTGAAAGAGTGAGGGGATGGAAAAAGATATTCCATGCAAATGGAAATCAAAAGAAAGCTGGAGTAGCAATTCTCATATCAGACAAAAGAGACTTGAAAACAAAGACTATTACAAGAGACAAAGAAGGACACTGGATAATGATCAAGGGATCAATCCAAGAACAAGATATGACAACTGTAAATATTTATGTACCCAACATAGGAGCACCTCAATACATAAGGCAAATACTAAAAGCCATAAAACGGGAAATCGACAGTAACACAATCATAGTAGGGGACTTTAACACGCCACTTTCACCAATGGACAGATCATCCAAAATGAAGACAAATAAGAAAACACAAGCTTTAAATGATACATTAAACAAGATGGACTTAACTGATATTTATAGGACATTCCATCCAAAAACAACAGAATACACATTCTTCTCAAGTGTTCATGGAACATTCTCCAGGATAGATCATATCTTGGGTCGCAAATCAAGCCTTTGTAAATTTAAGAAAATTGAAATTGTATCAAGTATCTTTTCGAACCACAACGCTATGAGATTAGATATCAATTACAGGAAAAAATCTGCAAGAAAGAAAAACACATGGAGGCTAAACAATACACTACTTAATAACCAAGAGATCACTGAAAAAATCAAACAGGAAATCAAAAAACACCCAGAAACAAATGACAATAAAAACACAACGACCCAAAACCTATGGGATGCAGCAAAAGCAGTTCTAAGAGGGAAGTTTATAGCCATACAATCCTACCTGAAGAAACAAGAAACCTCTCAAATAAACAACCTAAACTTACACCTAAAGCAATTAGAGGAAGAAGAACAAAAAAACCCCAACGTTAACAAAATAAAGAAACCATAAAGATCAGATCAGAAATAAATGAAAAACAAATGAAGGAATCCATAGTAAAGATCAATAAAGCTAAAAGCTGGTTCTTTGAGAAGATAAATAAAATTGATAAACCATTAGCCAGACATATCAAGAAAAAAAGGGAGAAGACTCAAATCAACAGAATTATAAATGAAAATGGAGAAGTAACAACTAACACTGCAGAAATACAAAAGATCATGAGAGATTACTACAAGCAACTCTATGCCAATAAAATGGACAACCTGGAAGAAATGGACAAATTCTTAGAAATACACAACCTTCCGAGACTGAACCAGGAACAAATAGAAAATATGATCAGAAGAGTCACAAGCACTGAAATCGAAACTTTGATTAAAAATCTTCCAACAAACAAAAGCCCAGGACCAGATGGCTTCACAGGAAAATTCTATCAAAAATTTAGAGAAGAGCTAACACCTATCCTTCTCAAACTCTTCCAAAATATAGCAGAGGGAGGAACACTCCCTAAGTCATTCTACAAGGCCACCATCACTCTGATACCAAAACCAGACAAAGATGTCACAAAGAAAGAAAACTACAGGCCAATATCACTGATGAACACAGATGAAAAAATCCTCAACAAAACAGTAGCAAACAGAATCCAACAGCACATTAAACGGATCATACGTTATGATCAGGTGGGATTTATCCCAGGAATGCAAGAATTCTTCAATATACGCAAATCAATCAACGTGATACACCATATTAACAAACTGAAGGAGAAAAACCATATGCAGAGAAAGCTTTCGACAAAATTCAACACCAATTTATGATAAAAACCCTCCAGAAAGTAGGCACTGAGGGAACTTTCCTCAATATACTAAAGGCCATATATGACAAACCCATAGCCAACATCATCCTCAATGGTGAAAAACAAACCATTTCCACTAAGATCAGGAACAAGACAAGGTTGCCCACTCTCACCACTCTTATTCAACATAGTTTGGAAGTTTTAGCCACAGCAATCAGAGAAGAAAAAGAAATAAAAAGAATCCAAATTGGAAAAGAAAAAGTAAAGTTGTCACTGTTTGCAGATGACATGATACTATACATAGAGAATCCTAAAGATGCTACCAGAAAACTATTAGAGCTAATCATTGAATTCGGTATAGTAGCAGGATACAAAGTTAATGCACAGAAATCTCTTGCATTCCTATACACTAATGATGAAAAATCTGAAAGTGAAATTAAGAAAACACTCCCATTTACCACTGCAACAAAAAGAATAAAATATCTAGGAATAAACCTACCTAAGGAGATAAAAGACCTGTATGCAGAAAATTATAAGGCACTGATGAAAGAAATTAAAGATGATACAAATAGATGGACAGATATACCATGTTCCTGGAATGGAAGACTCCACAATGTGAAAATGACTATACTACCCAAAGCAAACTACAGATTCAATGCAATCCCTATCAAATTACAAATGACATTTTTCACAGAACTAGAACAAAAATTTTCACAATTTGTATGGAAACACAAAAGACCCTGAATAGCCAAAGCAATCTTGAGAAAGAAAAACGGAGCTGGAAGAGTCAGGCTCTCTGACTTCAGACTATACTACAAAGCTACACTAATCAAGTCAGTATGGTACTGGCACAAAAACAGAAAGACAGATCAATGGAACAGGATAGAAATCCCAGAGATAAACCAATGCACATATGGTCACCTTATCTTTGATAAAGAAGGCAAGAGTATACAATGGAGAAAAGACAGCCTCTTCAATAAGTGGTGCTGGGAAAACTGGACAGCTACAGGTAAAAGAGTGAAATTGGAACACCCCCTAACACCATACACAAAAATAAACTCAAAATGGATTAAAGATCTAAATGTAAGGCCAAACACACTAAAACTCTTAGAGGAAAACATAGGCAGAACCTTCTATGACATAAATCACAGCAAGATCCTTTTGACCCACCTCCTAGAGAAATGGAAATAAAAACAAAAATAAACAAATGGGACCTAATGAAACTTAAAAGCTTTTGCTCAGCAAAGGAAACCATAAACAAGACCAAAAGACAACCCTCAGAATGGGAGAAAATATTTGCAAATGAAGCAACTGACAAAGGATTAATCTCCAAAACATACAAGCAACTCATGCAGCTTGATATCAAAACACAAACAACCCAATCTTAGAATGGGCAGAAGACCTAAATAGACATTTCTCCAAAGAAGATATACAGATTGCCAACAAACACATGAAAGAATGCTCAACATCATTAATCATTAGAGCAATGCAAATCAAAACTACAATGAGATATCATCTCACACCAGTCAGAATGGCCATCATCAAAAAAGCTACAAACCATGCTGGAGAGGGTGTGGAGAAAAGGGAACCCTCTTGCACTGTTGGTGGGAATGTAAATTGATACAGCCACTATGGAGAACAGTATGGAGGGTCCTTACAAAACTAAAAATAGAACTACCATACGACCCAGCAATCCCACTACTGGACATATACTCTGAGAAAACCATAATTCAAAAAGAGTCATGTACCAAAATGTTCATTGCAGTTCTATTTACAATAGCCAGGACATGGAAGCAACCTAAGTGTCCATCAACAGATGAATGGATAATGAAGATGTGGCACATATATAAAATGAAATATTACTCAGCCAAATAATGGAATGAAACTGAGTTTTTTGTAGTGAGGTGGATGGACCTAGAGACTGTCATACAGAGTGAAGTAAGTCAGAAAGAGAAAAACAAGTACTGTATGCTAACACAGGTATATGGAATCTAAAAAAAAAAAAAAAAGAGAGAAAAAAATGGTCAGAAGAACCTAGCAACAAGATGGGAATAAAGATGCACACCTACTTGAGAATGGACTTGAGGATACGGGGAGGGGGAAGGGTAAGCTGGGGCAAAGTGAGAGAGTGGCATGGACATATATACAATACCCAACGTAAAATTGATAGCTAGTGGGAAGCAGCCGCATAGCACAGGGAGATCAGCTCAGTGCTTTGTGACCACCTAGAGGGGTGGGATAGGGAGGGTAGGAGGGAGGGAGACACAAGAGGAAAGAGATATGGGGACATATGTATATGTATAACTGATTCAGTTTGTTATAAAGCAGAAACTAACGCACCATTGTAAAGCAATTATACTCCAGTAAAGCTGTTAAGAAAAAAAATAAAGATGGCTTAAAAAAAAGGTTTAATTTTCTCTAAGCTATCACTTTCTACCTTCAAATAATCATATGCAATTTCACATATAATGTAGGACCTTAAAATAGATATTTGTATTTCCCCACTGTCATCATTTGTGGTATTGTTGTCATACCTTTTACTTATACATGTTTAAAATCCAAGAACACAATGTTGTTATTTTTTTTAATATCAGTTGTAAAATAAAAAATTACAATTAGGAAAATATTTACCTTACCCACATATTTACCATTACTAGTACTTTTCATCTCTTTAGAAAGAGATCCAATTTTCCATCTGGTATTATTTTCCTTCTGCCTGAAGAAATTCTTTCTATCGTTCCTTGTAGTGTAGGCCTGCTGGAGATAAATTCTCTCAAATATTGGTTGTCTGAGAATTCTGTATTTCACATTCATTTGAAATATATTTTTGCTGGATATAGAATATTGGTTGCCAGATTTTTTTAAATACTTTAAAAATATCACTCCAATGTCTGTGGCTTTCATAAAGTCTGGTGAGAACACTATAGGCATTCTTATGGTCTGTGATGTTTCTTTTCCCTCTGACTTGTTTTAATTTTTTCATGATGTCCCTCTTTTTCAGGTTTATGATATACATCGGTATGGTTTTCTTTATTTTATTATGTTTGGATGTTGTTGAATCTCTTGAATTTTCAGATATTTAGTTATCGTTAAATTTTGAAAAATTTTAGCCAATAGCTATTCAACATTTTCCCCTTTGGGGAGTACAGTTACACGTTAGATTTTTTGATATTTTTCCACAAGTCAATGAGGGCAATGTTCATTCTTTTGTCTTTTATTCTCTGTACCTTACTTTGGCTAATTTCTGTTGCTGTACCTTCTTTTTTTTTTTTTTTGCCCACACCGTGTAGCATGCAGGATCCTAGTTCCGCCACCAAGGGTCGAACCCATGCCCCCTGCAGTGGAAGCACGGAGTCCTAACCAGTGGACCACCAGGGAATTCCCCTATTGCTGTACCTTCTAATTCACTGATATTTCCTTCTGAAGTGTCAAATCTGCTCTTAAACGCTTCCATTTCAGATATTGCAATTTCCAGCTCTAGAAGTACTAGTTAGGGTTTTTAAAATATCTTTTTAATCCTTTCATGGTTTTGTTCATGCTTTCCTTTAAGACTTTGATCATATTTCAGTGAGCTGTTTTCTAGATTTTGTTGCATAATTTCATCTTCTCTGTCAATATTAGATCAGTTTCTGTTGCCTTTATTTTTTCTCAAAGTTATGATTCATATTTCCTGTTTTATCCCATATTTAACCATTTTTCTTGAATGCTGAACATCATAAAATTTAATTTTTCATTATTTAGATTTTTTTTTCTTTTTTTAAAGTGTTGAAATCTGGTTTGGAAAGCAGTTAAGTTACTTGTAGATAAGCATGATCCTTTCAAGTCTTGTTCTTCAGAATTGCTAGAACAGGTCTAGAGGGGACTTTAGGGCTAATTTAGCCCTATTACTAAAGCTGACCATTCTGGGCTCTCTACTACATACCCTGGGTTTTCAAGGAGTTCTCTCCACTCTAGATGGTAGGAATTAAAATGTCTTCAGGAGATTTATAAGCTCTGAAATTTGTTCTGCTTATATCTCTCTGGAGGTTGGTTTTTGCTTAGCTCCTTAGAGAGTTTCACCTTAAATATGCTCAGATTAGTATTCATCCAAATACCTTTCTAGCCCTCTTTTTCGCATAGCTCCTTATTCTCTAGTATTCCCCACAATTCCAGCAACCTCAATGTCCTTGAAAAACTGAACTCAAGTTATTTCCTCAACTCAGAAAGGTCTCTGGGTGTTTCTTGGGTTCCCCATTCCTATGTAACAGATTAGAAATTGCCTCAAGATCGAAATTCATGGAAAATGGAGGATTCAACTTGTCTGTTTCCTTTCTCTCAGAGCTCAGATTCCTGTGCTATCTTTTACCCAATGTTTGAAAACAGTTATTTCAAAAACTTTGCCCACATTTTCTAGTCATTTATAGCAGAAAAGCAATTCCCAATTTCATGAGAGACATCTATAGCTGATTTTAACAACTTTCTTCAGTGTTAATTGTATCTCATTGTAACTATTTTGTCATGATGAGTATGATGTTGAAAGATGCCCGTGTATTCTTTGGGTCGCCTCTGATTTAAGTAACAAATTTATCCATCTTTCTGGATACATTTATGTCATTTTCTGTTGGGAAATGATTGGTTTACCAGTGATATCACTGCATTTTGTTTGAAAATAATAAAAAACTGTTGATGGCTTTAGGATACAGTTTAGCAAAATTTCCAACAGTGAATTGCTATAACTAGGAGAACATTCATCACTGGTTGAAAGAAATCTAATTTTTCAGATACTCCTTTTCACTGTTTTCCAATTCCAGTTTTCCTTTCTTGGTGCTTTAGTGAAACCACCACATTTCACAGATTTACTTTTTCTTTCTTGAATTCACAGATACATGTTCCATGTTCTCACTAGAGTCCTATTTTCTAGTTATGTTTGTGATGTTATTCTGAATTGTACTATTTATATTACCATTTTCATTGCTACTTCAATACTTTAGTACACCATTTGCAGCCATTGATCCATTTTTTTTGTGAATTGGGGGTATATCTTGATAGATTATTTGCAAGGAAAAAGGCATATATAGCAAACACTAAAAATATTTAAATGACATGGCAGTATATTTCTATTTACATAAAGGTTAAAAAAATAATCTATGCTGATACATGTGAGAAAGCAATTACCTTTTTAGGAATAACAACCTGGAAGAGGCACCAGTGAGGTTTATGGGATGCTGGTGGTAATGTATAATATATCTTTATATGGGTGCTAGTAACATGGGTGTCTTTATTTAGTAAAAATTTATTGAACTCTTTGTTCAAATACATTTAGTGTTTGTACTTTGTACTGTGTGCATGTTATAGATTGCAAAAAAATGCTTTGTTAATGACATGCAAGTATGTTAACCAAGGTGAACTGGGACTGTTCATTGAAGGGCCATTGAGATTAAGAGATCAATACAATCTTTTAGTACATGTGAAAACCTAAAAAATCTAATAATAATGCAATTTGAAAGAGAATTTCTGTGAAATTAATCTTTCTTTTAAATTTTTACTGTATTTATTTTTCCTTTAAAACCACTAATTACTTGTGGAACAGTTAGCATATACACAGGACAACCAATGTTCCATGGACCATAGATTAAAGAATTCTGATTTAGAGAGTGGGTTTCAGGTACTTTAATTTTGCCTAATGCAGCAATAGGATTTGAAGAATCTAAAGTAATCAACCCTGTTGCTTAACCAACAGAATGCCTCTTTCTGAAGTATGTATTCAATATTCCAGGTAAATTTTCTGACAGATATCAGTTATGCAGATATATTTTGTTTGTAGTTTAACTGAGAGTTAAACAACTTTTCCTATATAATCTTTCAAAGTAATATATGAATGTGGTCATGTTTTAAAAGGCAAATAATAAGGAAGACCTTATGAAGAGAAGTATCCACCTTACTTCTTAGTCAATTTATGTTAGTGGCCCTTCACACCTCCAAACCTAGTTTCATCCATTAATTCAGCAAATGTATTAACCACCTAATATTCGTCAGATTTTTTCTAGAAGCAGGAGAAACAGATATATTCTATCATTATTTCATTATTCATCAACTTTAAAACTACTTATTGACCCCTAGAGATAAAAGATAAGAATATGGCTCACACTATCCTGGTTTAGTGAAAACAGCTTATGGAAGTTTCAGAATTGAAGATTTTTGGAGTTTGCACAATGATGAGAGAGACTTCAGTGAAAATAGTGCAGTTGAAAAAAATTAATGAACTTGATAACGAAGCAATAGAAACTTTTCAAAAGAAACTACACAGAAAAAGAAATGGAAAAAAGAAACCCCACATAATCAGTGACCTATAAGACAACAAAAAGTAGCCCAACATATGTGAAATTGAAGTTCCAGAATAAAATAATAGAGGATGTGAAAAATTAAGGCTAAAATATTTTCAGATTTTATGAAAATTATAATCCCCGAGACCAAAAAACCCTCAATAAAGCCCAAATAGGGGCATGAAGAAAACAGACCAAAGCACATCATAATCAAGTTGCTGAAAATCAGTGACACAGGTAACATCTTTTTAAATTACCAGAGAAGGAAGATGCATTAGGTATAGCAGAAGAAAGGTAAAAATGATAGCAAACTTCCCCTCAGAACCAGTACAAACTAGATACACTGGAGTGACATCTTTAAAGTACTGAAAACATAAAATCCTCTCAATCTAGAATTTTATACCCACTGAAAAATGTCTTTCAAAAATGAAAACAAAGTACATACTTCCTCGGAGAAAAATAAAAACAAAAAACAGAGACAATTCATCACCAGCAGACCGGCACCACAAAACATTGTTGATGTATTCTGTAAACAGGAGGAAAATCATGCCAGATGGAAATATGGATCCATATAAAGGAATAAAAAGCACTGAAAATGCTAAATATGTGGGTAAACAGAACTTTTTTTCTTAATTTTTAATCTCTTTAAAAGATACTTGAAAGCAGGATGGCAAAATAAGAGGTCTCCCACTCATATCCTCCCACAGCAACTCAAATTTGGCAGCCATCCACAGACAGCCTTTGTAGGAGCTCTGGGATTCAGGTAGGAGCCTGTGAAACCCTGGTAAAGCCCAAGACAAAGCAAGACCATTTTGAGAAGACACGTCCATGCCCAAGTGGCAGAATTCCAACTGTAGTCCCAACTACAGAGCCAGACACAACCCCATCTCCCTGTGGATTCAGCTACAGCACCTTTTGACCTTGGTCCTGCCATCAGTGCCATCTGCTGAGGGACGCCCCCAAATATTGTGAGATTTACCCCCAGGAGCTCGACCAGGTTCCCACAGAAAATATCAGAGAAAAATCCCCTTGTACTTCTGGCAGTGGGGAAGAAAAAGGAACCACTTTGAAATATGCAGAGCACTGTTATTAGTATAAAGGTTTGCCTTCAGAGGAAACTAGTTAACCAGAGCCTAACCTTCTAGGGTATTATCAGAGCCTAAATCACTTAGGGGATGGGAAATAACCAACTCCAGCCCATTAGCCAACCTGTTCCACCTAAGGAGGGAGAAATTTAGAGAAACTCATGGGAAGTTCACAGTCCAAAGCATAGTCTCATTAAAAGGCTGAGACATAATCACAGGAATTATAGAATGCATCCCCTTCCCCCATACCTCACCACCACATTACTAAAGAAAAAAAATATAGTGTATACACAAAAAATAAAGAGGAGTGAGAATTTCCCCAAATTAGTGACAGACACTAAACTACATATCCTGAAAGCTTAGAGTACACAAAGCAGAATAAATAACAAAATGAAAACAAAACAAAACAATAAAAAAACAACACACCTAGGCATGTCATATTCAAATGATTAGAAAACCAAAGACAAAGAGAAAATCTTGAAAGAAGCCATGATGAGCGTGTGTGTGTGGGGGTGGGGGATGGTTCAAAACAACTTACCTATAGACGAACAAGGGTAAGAATTACAACCAAAACCACCAACCTAGAATTCTGTATTCAGCAAAATTATCCTTCATAATTGAAGGAGAAATAAGATGGTCGATTCACCAAGAGGACAAACAAAGTCTCAAAATATGTGGAGCGAAAATTGATAGAACCAGAAGGAATAATAACAAATTCACAATCACAACTGGAGATTTCAACAAGCTTTTTTCAGTAACTGCTAGAAAGAGTAAGCAGAAAATCATGAAGGAATGAGAGGACTTGAACAGCACTATCAACCACCTTGACCTAATTGACAGTTTAGAACACTCTACCCAACAACAGAAAAATATACATGCTTTTAAAGAATAATAAAACATTTACCAAGATAGACATGTTTGGGGTCATAAAACAAATGTCAATGAATTTTAAAGCATTCAAACCATGAAAAATACAGTACGTGCTGTGGCTATAATTGAATAATAAATTGAATACAGAAAAATACCTGGGAAATCTGTAATATTTGGATATTAAATAACATACTTCTAAATAAGCCGTGGGTCAAAAGAGGGATCAAAATGGGAATGAGAAAACATTTTGAACTGAATGAAGACAATATATATGGAATGCTGCTAAATAGCGGGAAATTTATAACTCTGAATATGTATGTTAGGAAAGAAGGTTTTAATTCAATGACATCAACTTTCACATTAAGGAGAGCAAAATAAACCCAAAGTATGCAGAAGAAAGAAACAAATATAAGATAAACAGCTGGTCATCTGAAGAGAGTATATAAATTTTCAGTATTCTTGCAACTTTTCTGTAAGTTTGAAATTATATAAAAATAAAAAAGTTTCTTCAAAGAGAGGATTTTCCTATCTAAGTCAAATGGATTTTTTGTTTTTATATTCTACCAGTTACTGAAAGTTTTCTTCATTTTCATTTGCTTTACATTTGGACTATGACCTTCTTGTATAGGATTTTGTTTGTGTTGTTTCCCAGGGCTTTTAATTGTTCTTTTTTGGTTGTCGTTATCCGAATAACAATGTTCACCCATTATTCTATAATGTTTCCCATTTTCTCATTCAAACTACTACAACACACACTCACACAGATGCGCACACACACATGCACACAAAAACACACAGGTTTTTCTTGTTCTTGATTTCTAGTATTGCATTATGGTGTGAAACTGAGGCCTATAAAATTTAGACATTTTTGAATGTATTAAACATTTTCCTTAGTTCAAGAACATGATTCTTTTCTTTTAAAGTCACATAGACATATGGGAAAATGTATATTCTTTGTTTTTAGAAAAACTGCTCTAATATCTATTAAACCAACCTCGTTTATGCTTATCTAAATCTTTTATATCATTATTGACTTTGTCCTACTTATTCTATATTAATGTCTTTCAATGTAATTGTCTTTTTAATCAAATTCTTGATTTTTAAAGCATTTTACCTTATCAATTTTTGCTCCTTTGTTGTTCTGAGCATACTATTGGCTTAAAATTTCATTGTATATGATATTAATATTGCCTGCCCTACTTTCTTTTTTTATCTTTTTAAAATTATTTTTTATGTTTTTGGCTGCATTGGGTCTTTGTTGCTGCGTGCAGGCTTTCTCAAGTTGTGGCAAGCGGGGGTTACTCTTCATTGCGTTGCACGGGCTTCTCATTGTGGTGGCTTCTCTTGTTGCAGAGCATGGGCTCTAGGCACGTGGGCTTCAGTAGTTGCAGCACGCAGGCTCAGTAGTTGTAGCACGTGGGCTCAGTAGTTGTGGCTCATGGGCTCTAGAGCATAGGCTCAGTAGTTGTGGCGCACAGGTTTAGTTGCTCCATGGCATGTGGGATCTTCCCAGGCCAGGGATCGAACCCGTGTCCCCAGCATTGACAGTGGATTCTTAACCACTGAGCCACGAGGGAAGTCCCTTGCCCTACTTTCTGATTTTCATTTTCCTAATGTATGTTAAGTCACTTCTTTGTTTTTAATCTTTCCATATAATTTAATTTAGATGTTTTCCTTGTGAGCAGTCCATTTAATCACAACTTTCTTTGAACAGGTAAATTTCACCATTTCACATTTATAAGAATTACCAATATATTTGGTCTTCTTTCTAAAATTTTATTTTTTGCTTTCTATTTAACTAGCTTTTTTGTAATCATTCTTTATCTTTTTCTGAGTGCATCTTTTTTCTTTTGCATATTTCTCTGCCACCAATTTCAAACAGGCACTACATAATTCTGTACCCGAAAATTTATAAAACACCTACTTGAAATGATTATTGACATATCAATGTACAAAAAGCTGAATAATCATCATGTATCCACAATGAACTGGGACCCTCTGCATATTTTTATTCTTTCCTAAACTACTATCTTTGGTTTCATAGATTTGAAATGTGAGTTCTAAGTTATTATTTTTTTACAGAATTAATTTATTTTCTATTTCAAGAAACTACCCTTTTTTATTATAATTCATATCTATATAAGCAATAATTATTCAATTTTAACTATATTTTATTATCACCATTGTCCCTCATATATTTAGTCTTTCCTCAACTTGAGTTTTTTCTGATTCATTTTTCATTAAGCTGGAGTAGTTCATTAAAGCCTACAGTTGTTCTATGTTTTCTAAGCTCTTGCATATCAAAAATGCCTTTTTTCCTTCCTCACATATGAAGGATATATGTGAGGGTAAAGATATAAAATCAGACTCCTTTATTCTTATAAATATGTAAATAAAATTCTACTCTCATAGCTTCCACTGTTGCTGATTGGATATCTTATAGCCACCTGAGTCACTTCCTTTTTAAGTCACCTATTATTTTTATCTAGAAACTTATAAGATTTTTTTTTAATCCATGAAATTCATAAATGTTACCAGGAGTCCCAGGTTATTGTTGTTGTTTTTAATTCTGCCTAGAGGTCAAGTGTATGCCTCTCCCTCTAAGGAATGCAGGTGTACCAAGAGCGTCTAGCCATAAGCAGGGGTCTAGTCAAGACAGACAGTCAGCACAGGAAAGTCTAGCACTAAGGCAGCCAGTATTGCACCATGGGACTGAGTTGCTCCAGCTACACTCCTGGAGGGATTGAGTGGGGACAAAGCAAAACCCTAATCCCTGACCCTAAACTCTATGAGGCTAGTGGGAAAGGAAATGGGTCAGAAATATACAAACGGTGATATAAAACATAGATGCAATTACTGAAGCTGGAGCATAAGTTAACAGTGTGATGACCAGGGTGAGCTGTCAGTGTTGCAGAGCCCCAGCATCATTAAACAGAAAAGGCCCCTTTCCAGAATGTCAATATTCCTAGAGGGTCCAGCCATAAGCAGGCATTAATCCCGAATGGTGAGCCTCAGAAATAGGGGTAATATGATTCCATTTCCCACTATTCCTGAAGTTCAGACCTAATTGGTAGCTTTCATTAGGTGGCATTTTCTATGTATTTCTTCCTTTTTTTTCCAGAATATATGTGATTAAGGTTCATGTAAATCAGGATCTCCACCTGTACCTTAGTTTGAGCCTCCTCATTTTTCTACCAATAATATATAAAGAATTGATTTCTCATCTTAAAGTGGGTCTAACTTCCAGGCCCTCAGACTTGAATGAAGATATTAACACATATTCAGAGGGAATTGTGGCCCCAGGGAAGTGTAGAAAAGAGAGAATCTTTGACGCTGAGGCTGAAGGTCAGACGCTGGACTGTAGTGAATTCATTCAAGTCTTGCCTCTCAGCAGGTTGTGCTTTCCATGAAAATACACACACACAGACACACACACACACACACCCCTCCCTGACACCCCATCTGACACAAGAGCAGTTTACTTCTATCAACAATGGATCACAAATGTTAGTTTATAAACTCACACATTGGGCTGTCTTTTGCCAAGGCTGACATCTACAACTCTCTCAATTTTGTGAAGGTAGATACTCGGAGTAATAATACTGGGGCCTTAGAAATAATCAAAATGAGTTAAGTGAAGATACTGTTAAGCACCCTTTCGAATCACTATCTGAAGTTTGTAGCTCATAGTTTTCCTTTAATTAAACTCTGCTTGCTCTATTCTGTTTAAATTACACAGAATATGATGTTCTGTCAAATGCTCTTAAGGATAATGTAGAATTTCCCTAATTTCCATCTTTCATTCAACACTGCCGTTCTGCTAACACAATGAGATGCAGGAAAATGAGGTCCCTTTCTTGTTGCTTTCTTCACAATGTGAAAAGTGCAATGCATGCCACGCATGAACAGAAAATGAATTGTAAGGAAAATTACTATGAGGACAGCCAGAGCCCCTACTTCTTGTAACCCATCGCGTTCTTGAAATTCAAAGAGTTTGTTTGAAAAGGTTCGAGTGATTTGACAACCCTGAAACCCTCATCCAAAGAAGGCTCTCCTCTCCGAGCAGGCGGGTACATCTAGAATCAGGAGACTCACCGCAGCTTTCAGCTGAGATAGAAGGCAGACACTCAGCTCGCCTCTGAGGGTCCTTGCTGTACACTTCAGGGCCCCGTAGACACTGACTTCACCAGCTGGAGAATGGCTGAGTGGAAAAGGTGAAATCCAGGCCATGCAAAACAAAGAACTAAGGATATCTTGGGCCCAAAAGCACTGAAGAATCCACAGTCTTTGTGCTGAAGTGAGATAGTTTGTCTGTGTGTTCATTTTGAGGACACAAATAACTAAACTTGAGCACAGGAATAGCAATGAGAAGTTTTGTGAGACCTCCCTCTACTCATCAGCATAACAAATGTTTTATAATCTTATCTCTTTTCATTGTCTCCCCTTTTCTATCTCTAATTCTCTCTTCCTCTTGTGTAGCATTTCCCTTTCTGTGACTCTCTGCATTCCCTTCTTCTCTGTGAGTCACCTCATCAGTGATTGGAAGTACCAGACCTGATTTGGCCTAGTTGGGGGTAATCAAACTAGAACAGTCACTGATCTTTCCTTGGAATTCTGCACGACCCGCAGCACACCTAATTTGTATGACTAAATGCTTTATGGTAAAACACTGACGAAGTGTTCATCGGATCTTCTAGAAATGCTCAAGTACTCTGTGCCCTGAGACTTGGCCCTCTTGTGGGTTCATTGTCAGATAGAAACCAAGTGTCCCTGATTTCTGAGCTGCTGCCCTTGCTGGAACAGAGATCTCAGTAGACATCCTGGTATATGAGCCTGGGATTCCAAGTCAGGATTGCTGAGTTCTTCCACTCCAGGGTCTGACACTATCTCACTGAAGGTAACTTTGGACAACCTCTTTCCCCTTGGACTTGAGTTTTCTCATGTGAATTAAGGGGTTTGATTATATTGTGAGTGAACCCTTCCTACCATCTCATTGTGGCTTCTTCTTTATGTCTTTAGTTGTAGAAGATCTTTTTGGTATGTTCCAGTCTTTTTTATCGATGGTTGTTCAACAGTTAGTTGTGATTTTGGTGTGTTCATGAGAGGAGGTGAGATCAAGGTCCTTCTACTCCCCCATTTTGCTCCTGAATCCTAAAGACCTCATGTGAATTAACGGAGTTGACAAAATAAGTTTCAGCTTCCTTGACAATCACCACTGATTGGAAGTATCTGCTTGGGTTACAGTGTTCAGAAAGATTCTGTCTTGGTTCAAGGCATTGGCACTGTACTTTGTTGTTATTGCATTATATCCCAATGACTGAGAGCACTGGTTAAGAGCACTGGATATGGAATCAAAGTTTTCTGGCCCCATTTAACAACTGTGTAACTTAACTTCTCTAAGCCTCTGTTCCCTCACCTGTAAAATGAGGAGAATATTACCTACCTTACAGATTTGCTGTAAGGAATGCATTTGATAATTCATATGAAGTTCAGAGCACAGTACCTTGAAGTGTAAGCCCATAATATATACATCAAATTATCTGTATGGCCCTCAGCTCACTTACAAGCCTGTAAAAATAATGAGCAAAATGTCTGCCTTGGGGAGTGGAGCTCTTCCAGTTACCAACCGTCCCTAGACCAAATACTTGCTAAGGTGCTTCCCAGCTCTCCAGTTATATTTTGTGGATACAAAAGAGCACAGATGGAGGCTTTGCCACCTTAGCAGCACATGTGATGGAATTTATGGTAGAGGCATAAGTAGGATGCTGACAGCTTTCCTTGATTTGTTATTTCAGTTTAGTTTTGTCATCCAGCTTTTGGAATTCTCTTAACTAGGCATGTCTTTCCACTCAAGAAACAATTAGTTAGAACCAGGGAGAAAAAGACCACGTGATTATGTTGAACTCATAGATTAACTTTATACCAAATTGATTTCTATCAGTTGATTTATAATTAACTGATTATATCTTTTCATCTGTCTAATGAATCTACTCTTTGGGGGGGGGGGGTTTGGGTTCAGTTGCCCCTTCGAATTCAAGCAATTCGAACTCTCACTCTTCTATAGATTCTGGGAAAATCAATCATTCAACAGAATTTTTCTTGAATGCCTGGGTACTCAGGCATTGTCGTATTCACTCAAGATACAAAATCATGGAAAACACGGCTCTTGGAGTGAAAGGGCACAGACTCTGAAAGAAGTTCGAGTGGAATTTTTGAGCCTTTCCTGCCCTGATTCCATATATTTAAGGTATTAGTCCTTTTTTCTCTACGATAGTTCATCCAGCATTTGCCCATATCCAGTTCCCCTCTACTTTCTGGGCACTTGGACAACCGCATCCCCAGTCTCCCTTGCAGCTAGGTGGGAACATGTGATTAAGTCTAGCCAATGAAATATGAGTGGAAGCAATTTCGTGTCACTTCCCCTCCAAGGCACTTAAAATTAGGTAAAAGTCTCCATGCTTTTCTTGCCCTGATATTGGTGCTCTGGTAGCCCCCAGCTGAAATGGTAGCATCACAAATGGATCATCCATTGAGCTGTGAACCTACTATCACTACCTTGTCTCATTGCCTATTTCTGTGGGACGTGTAAGGTGGGGTGAGCCAAATATAAGCCCTCGTTGTGTTACACTACTGAGATTGTCAACACTGCTACAGCAGCACATTGCAGACTATGCTTACCTTTTGTTGGTTTGTTTGTTTTGGCCGTGCTGCACAGCTACAGTTTGTTTGTAGTTCCCTGACCAGGGATGGAACCTGGGCTCCTGGCAGTGAGAGCGCTGAGTCCCAACCACTGGACCACTAGGGAATTCCCTTACCTTTTTGTTTTAAATAAAGTCTTCTAATCACAGAGAGAGCAGACTCTCACCTGTGCATATTAAATCTTTTCTTTTAACCAAATAGTTCAGGTTGAAGAATATTGAAAACATAATTTATGCAATATGGGGCACAGGCTAAAACACCCCAAGGAAAATTCAGTCCTATCACCAAATTTGTCTACATCCTATGTATATTTTATACACAGCAGTGCTTTTATATAATTGCTCAGCTTATCTGCTAATGCTAGTAAATTGTATGAATTATTTTTAGTATATTTAATACTAAAGTGGGCACAATTTGTGTTGTGATAAATAAATCCAATTCTTCAAATCCTTTCCAAAGAAAGCATGTTATTTTTACTTCATTTTAGAGTTGAGAAATACCTGTGTTGGTAATAGAGGGCTTGGTTATGAGAAGTTGACTTGAGAATATAACACAATGTCACAAGTGTTTAGATCACAACCAAATCCAAGGTGATTTCCTCTGTAGCGTATTGTTACATCTGTAACAATAAGCCACTAAAACGGATTTCTCAGTATTATTAAAATAGTACAGCTACTTTTTCATAACTAGAAAATGTCCAAATATTCAAAATCTTTGACCACTCTTTGGCAAAGAAAGAGGCCTACATGTATAAATAATTTGTAAATGCTAGATAAAGTTAGATACCTAGCATTTCTATATATAGTAAGTGATGTGATTTTTTGTTTGTTTGTTTTTGCGGTACACGGGCCTCTCACGGTTGTGGCCTCTCCCGTTGCGGAGCACAGGCTCTGGACACGTAGGCTCAGCAGGCATGGCTCACGGGCCCAGCCACTCCGCGGCATGTGGAATCTTCCCCGACCGGGGCACGAACCTGTGTCCCCTGCATCGGCAGGCAGACTCTCAACCACTGCGCCACCAGGGAAGCCCCTGTTGTGATGTTTTAAAATACATTTACAGTGAATGTTGATTTTACATGTGTTTATAGTTGTAAAAGACCTAAACAAAATTAGTTATTTTCTTTTTTTTATTGTTTCCTTTAATTATCAGGTGGGGATATTTCCACATAAAATCAAACTCCAGGTGGAAATAGAAACATTCAGTAAAATACCTGAATAATTTGCTTCTGCATCCCATCACATGACTTCAGAGACATCTGTGTAATTGGTAACATTCTAAATTTTCATATTCAACTCAAGAAGCTTACAACCTAGTTATGTATACGTGACAGGAATCTAAAAAACAATCCACAGCCAAGCTCATAGCTTTATTCAAGCCCATATTGTCGTGTATCAAAGTAAACCCTCTGCTTACAGGCCTCTCTCCATGTGGAATGTATGAGTTCCTTGAGTTTTGCACAGGATCTTTATCTCCAGCCCGTCCCCACCTCACTAAATGCACTCTCTGCCCTGTATCCACTAATCCCTGACCATTTGATGGTCCTCTGTGAACAACAGGTGTAACATCCAAGCTCCTAATCATGTCTCTCAAGTTCCTCTAAGACTTGGTCCTTGACTATCCCTCCAGACTCAGCTACTCTTTTGCCCCCCCACCAAACACCCTGTGTGCAGTTTATCAAAGTGTTGTCCACAAATGTACCTTATGAGATTTAACTTAGAGGTCACCTCCTCAGGGAAGTCTCTTCACAGCACTTATTTCAGTACATAACCGTTGTCTGTCTCCTTGTCTATTTTCCCCATGAAGGCTGGGAACTCTTTGAGAGCAAGCAGTGATCCTGAGTGTGATAATATGAGGAAGTGAGATGGAATGGTGCCTTGCTTACCACTTGGTAGCTGAAGCCTAAAACTACACAGCCAATGTGTGCTGGAACCAGGTCACACCAGCTTGTGAGAGCCAACTGTGTGCAATTCTTCCCAACTCCACATACAGTGACATCAATATAGTGGGTTGGCATTGGCTACGGTAGCTGAAAATGCCACAAAAAATGGTAAATGGTACAAATCATGTTTGTTTGTTTGTTTCCAGGGGCCTGTTTGTTCCCATTTACCATCACATTGCTGCAGAACATTTGTATGTACTTTGGTAAGGTGTAAATCGTGCAAATATACCATGAATTCAAGCAAGTGAAATAGCTCAGATATATTAGGATTTAAAAAACAAAAGTAACTTTTTTGTCATTTCAAATGCAATACTTTCCTAGTCAGCTTCACGACTGGCTTGAGAGGGATTTGTAGTTTTCTTCAGTAATGATTGCCTAAGAATGTAATTGATTCTGTGTATAGTGACTACGGCAATTTTGTTAATTTTGTCTTCTTAATAACTGTATCAGATTAGTTATATGGGATTTTCATAAATATTAGCATTCTGGTGAGTGCTGGTTATTATGGCAAATGGGAAAATACATTTATTTAGTCCTAACTAAAAGCAGTCAGTCTGTACCTAACCAGCTATTTCTGAGACATCTTCCCAATAAAAGTTTCAGACAAATAGGTCTACCAGATAGTAGTCTGCATAGATCTTAAAGTACCCATTTCTCCAGTTGTGCTACTATGAAAATACCACATGGGGACTGCTCTGATCAGGAATTTTAGTGGAAATGGTTCTCTCCTTACATGACATGTAAATACACTCAGTAAAGAATTCAGGTAAAATAGATGATTTTGAACTATGAAATATGTAAGAAATCTCCTAAGAAAACCTCAATTGTTAAATATTTGCTATGATGTAGTTCAGTAGTTCCCAAACATCACTGGTGCTGGCCAGCCTAGATGCATCTGAATCATCCAAGCAGCTGGTTACAAATATATATTCCTATACCCCATAACTATAGTAAGCCCTGCGAAATGTATATTTTTTAACAAGCTCCCCCAGATAATTCCAGTATATTGATCGAAGGCACTAATGGAATTTTTGACCCCAAGTCCCTGATTCCAAACATTTTGTTTGAGTTTGCAAGTTTGTCTTGCTTTTACTTTAAAACATATGCTCTCAGATCTGAGTAATGACCATGAAGAGAAGCCATAATTCATCAGTAACATCAACAAATGGCCAAAAAAGTTTTCAATATAGACTGCAAAATATTGTGCTTCCACATGAAAACTGAGCGGGGAAATGGAAGCAGTTATCTCAATAATTTAGCTTCCCTTCCCCTCGAAATATTCTCTCTTATGACCTGTCCACGTAATTGAAGGACAGATGCTCTGAGCATCAATTTTTCCAGATAACTTTCTCAATTCTTCTCTTTGAATATGTACAGCTCTTCTTAAATTGAAAACAAAAATCAGAGGCATGGGCTTTTTGGTGACTCCTCCTCTATGAAAATCTTTGCTTATTGCCATATGATGGAACCACTCCTTAATGATTTAAAAACCAGTTGCAAACTGGAGTTTATTGGCAGAATGGCAACTTAGTGTCTCAAAAAGTATGTGTGCATGAGTACTTAAACAAAAATAAACCTGCTTTATATATATATATATATATATATATATATATTCAATTGCTTATGTACCTTAGCTTTTTCTGAACAGAGTTTTACTTATCTCAGTTGAGTTTGTCTTTGCGTTCACCTCAAGGTCTCCATGTAGATTTTAAAAGCAGCAGATGGACTGCACAGGAGCTATGAGTCAATACTCGGCTTTATGTTAGAATGTGTCATTCTCTTCGAACACACAGACTTGTAACAGAAACACAGAGTGTTTTCTTTAGCGCCCATGAGTACATAACCATTCTCACTTTTGAAGTTGGTTACACATTTTCTTTGAAAGGAAACCCAAGGGTTTCCATGTTCTATAACCATAGATTTCTTATGCTACCCCTTTGTTGAACGCCTCCAAATATCGTTATAACATGTGATTTTTGTCTTAATTCATAAACATTTAAAAAATGTATGCCAACAGTTGGAATCCCTAGGAGCACCCTATTTCTGAAAGTAAAAATATTAAGACAAAATCAATGGGTAACAATATTTAAATACAAGAATTACTTTGACTGTGAGCTGTTGTTTTTTTTCGATTTGGATCTGCATCATTGACTTTATCACCTTGGTTCTAATGTCTTATCCAGAGCCACTCATTTAATTACTTTTTCAAAACATTCATAACACAACATGGCTATAACTGTACAGCTGCTAGCCTGTACTGGAATTATAATGAAGATGAGCTATAGTATTTGATCCGGCCTTCCTTGCTAAGTGTTACCATTAATTCAAATTAAAATGCTATGTTAATGTTCTTCCTGCTATACATGGAAATGAAGACATCTTTTATTGACAGTGGGGATGATTTGGGATGATAAGTGTAAGAATAGATTACATTATCTTTATTTTCACAAAATTCAAGTCAAAGGTTAAAATAATCAGAATATTACAAATATTTTGGAACTTAAAACAACATATGGAAAATAAGACATTGGTCATGTAAGTAAATATACTACGGTATGGTTTTAAAAAGCCTTCTTGCAGAAGTCAAGAGCCTTGAGTCCTCACGTAGGCTCAGATACTATCAAGCTATGTGACCTTGGGAAAATCATTTAATCTCTCTGAGCATCAGTGTTCTTGGCCATGATACAGAATATCAAGATGGATGGTCCCTACAGTCTTATGGAATTTGGATGGGGGAAGCATAATCACTTAAAATTGGTACATTGTAATGGTTGGAAGTCATTTCAGCAGG
>NW_006780523.1:1722141-1743045 GCF_000442215.2 Lipotes vexillifer
CAGCAGGACAGCTTAAGGCCACAGAGGGCTGGGAACATGAGAGCAAATGTTTTCAAAGATTTTATTCAAGAACAAGCTGGAAATAGTTGTCAAGCATGACTCTATAGAGTCATTCTAGAATCACAGCTGACAAGGCCCTTAGAATAAGATCAAACATACCTAGAAAGAAGGCCCATAATAGCAGAATTAAGAGAAAAAATACTTTTAAGTTGATTAGAGACAAAAATATCACTGCGATCCAATTTGGATTTATTTACAAAAATAATTGTAATGTGATTCAATCTAAAGTGGTTGTTCCTCCTGGGCAGAGGCAAAAGTTGAAAAAAAATTGACAAAACTTAAAAATAGGTCAAGAACTACCAAATGTATGGTTCCCATCCCAGACTGTGAAAGTGTGAAAAATGAATTGGAACACAGATACAGAAAATGCATATATAATTTGAAGAAGAGACTCAGCTGAGAAACATGAGGTACAGATTTAGAATATAGCTCATCTTTGAGATTTAAATACTCATGATGGATTTCCACTGGCTGGAAATAATAGAATGGAGAAGTATTTAATAAGAAGAGTCCTTTCAGAAAAATAAATACTTAAGCTGTGCTACAGAATGACTTCAATTTAGCACAAACACGTATAATGTTTCATCAATTTGCTTCCCTTCATAAATTATCTTTTTATTGGGTGGGAGAGATCAAGGAGGGAGCAACATAATTCAAAATGTCACTGGCCAGGTTAAAGACCCACATAGATCCTTCTGATTATAAGATACACTCTTATTTCAGGAAATGTTAAATTGTGAATCCTGGAAGTATGGTGATTGGTCTACTTTTCCTCTCTCCCTCTTTCCTAGCTCATTGACTTTATTCAATACCTTTATCTTATTGAATTATTTTTGGTGAGATAGTGGTCATCATTTATCCTTTGGATATGTTCAATCCCCAACCCATCTTTGTCTAAATGACATTTATCTTTGAACTATTCCTTTAACCTTTAAATTATTTTCATAGCACTGTTCAGCTTCCCTCTTTTATACTGTATAGTAGATTGGGACTGAAAACCTGGCTCTGCCACTAAAGAGTTTGATGACCTTGGCTAATCATTTCCCTATGGAACTTAGTTCCCTCATCTATAAAATGAACATCCATAAAATATTCCATTTGGGTCCACAGTTTTATGGATTATATTTGAATCTTCTCATATGGTTATCACTTGTAGGCTTTGTGCACTGTATTTATACTTCTGCAATCCTTTTTGGAATCCAGTATGGATTTATTCATGGGCAACATCCCAAAAGAAGCATGGTATCCCAAATAAGAAAAATTAACACAACCCAAGTATTCAAGCCACCTATCATTTATTCACTTGCTCGTTCAACAAATATTTACTAAGACCCTACTAAGTGCCATTAGGGTAGAGAACTCCAAGCACAATGAAGGAACAAAGAAGAAAAGATAAAATTATAACAGAGTGTGACAAGGACCATGATAGGGATACCAGTCTTAAAGAACAGATATTGTGGGAGCACAGAAAAGGAGCAGAAATTGAGAAGGTTTCTAATTAGATAAAATTTAGGAGAATTTTAAAAAAATATACCACTAATTTGTAAATTTCTGTTTTTAAAAACCCATAGCCAAAATGGTGAACTGGTGGTGGCTTTTTATTTTATAGACATTAAATTATATAAATAAATATTCAGCAGGCTCACTGGAGTCAATAAATCATGCTTCTTTGAAAGCATCAACCATAAACAAACCAGAGTGCAATGACTAGAAGCAATAACAAGAAGAGAGAGAAGAGAGTATAGCTGCACTATCACAGAACCACACTGAATATGTACTTTGAGAGGTACACTAAGGATGCATTCATTAAAACCACAAAGAGAACCATACGTTATGTTTGCTGGATTTGAGTACCTCGCTTTCTTGTATGATTAATTATTCCTGTCAACTTCAAATCTGAAAATATGGAAGGAAAATATAGGGTGCCTGTAGAGAAGGAATGTGGGAAAATTCCTACAGATCTTCCCCCAACCTGATTTTGAATAACTAACTAACAAACACTTTTCTCTGTTAAGTTTGCTAGCTTAAGAAAGACAGGAATGGGAACTGAACACTTCAGCAAAGTCTACAGAAGTTGAGTGGAATGGAGCACTAAGATAACTGTCTAATAGGATCTGAGGATGGATACTTCTAGAAAGGCAGAAGGAACTTGGGTTTGAGTCACCTGGACGAGTTATCGACACTGCTTGAGCAAATGCTCACCTCTCCATTTTACTTTCCAGTTGATTCCATAGTCCAAAAACACAACCACTACTGGGTCCTCATGGGGAAAGTCATATGCAATACTAAAACAGTTATCCAGGTGATTCTAGGGCATAGCTCCTACCTGGGACATCTTTGAAGACAAGGTGTTTGTTTAAAAAAAATAAAAATAAAAAATAAACATATTTATTGAAGTATAATTGTTTTACAGTGATGTGTTAGTTTCTGCTTTATAACAAAGTGAATCAGTTATACATATACATATGTTCCGATATCTCTTCCCTCTTGCATCTCCCTCCCTCCCACTCTCCCTATCCCACCCCTCCAGGCGGTCACAAAGCACCTAGCTGATCTCCCTGTGCTATGCGGCTGCTTCCCACTAGCTACCTATTTTACATTTGGTAGTGGATATATGTCCATGCCACTCTCTCACTTTGTCCCAGCTTACCCTTCCCCCTCCCCATATCCTCAAGTCCATTCTCTAGTAGGTCTGTGTCTTTATTCCTGCCTTGCCCCTAGGTTTCTTCATGACCTTTTTTTCCCCCTTAGATTCCATATATAAGTGTTAGCATACGGTATTTGCTTTTCTCTTTCTGACTTACTTCACTCTGTATGACAGACTGTAGGTCCATCCACCTCACTACAAATAACTCAGTTTCATGTATTTTTATGGCTGAGTAATATTCCATCATATATATGTGCCACATCTTCTTCATCCATTCATCTGTCAATACAATATCATGATTCTGCCCATCAGGTGGATACTTGTGACTGAAATTCTGTACACTTTTCAGGAGATCCCAACACAACTGAGCCCCTGTGACCCACAGTGATGGTCTCAATCACATACCTTATATTGTTTTTTTTTCCTTCCCTGTCTTCCTCTCTCTGCTCCCTCATTCTTGCTCCTAGAATCAACTTCTGAGTAAAGTACCTGTGCAATGATGTTTGTCTTTGGCTCTATATTCATGAGAACCTCAAATAAGATAGTGTGACAGAGAAAGTGTTCTGGATTCATCATAGTTTCCTCTTCCTGAGTACAAATGAAAACAGCATCTCCCAACCTCCTTGAAGTAACTCCAGGGCCCTTATGACAGAAGAAAATCTGGACTCAAACTTCAATAGGAAATAGAACACATCACAATTAAACCCCCCTTTTTTTTTTTACTCCCCATCCACTTTCCTGATTATGCAGTCTTTCTCTCTCTATGGGGCCTTCCTATCCACAAATATTCTTGCTCAAGTCTCTCTGCAAAACAATACAAAACAAAAACCTTCCTAGGCTCTTTTTTTATAAGCTCTCCAGTTACAGCCTACTGTTTTGTGCTACTCTCAGCCTATCGATAACCAGTGTAGTGTCGGGACTGGCCTTTGTGGTTCTTATTATGATTGCAAGAATCCCTCAGCAATAACCATCAGGAAACTATGAAAGAGGCAAGATTTATTACTTAGAGGTCTTGGAAATTACATGGCACACCTGGGGCCAGACAACAAGGTCATGGGTAGAGAGGGAGAGGCCAGGCCTAGGGTTCCACTTTTATTGGGGTCAAGGGTGGGGGCTTAGGGTTTTGTGGGCTCACTCTTTACTGGTGAATTTAGAACATAAGAGTGGGAATTTAAAGTGTGGGAAGAAAAAAAAACAAGAGGACCAAATGGTCAGCTGTCAAAATTAACCAATATCTCCAAAACAAAGGAGCCCAGGGTGGGGGGTAATTTATCTAGTGTGGCCGGCAATATGTTTATTCAACATGGCGTCTTTGAAGTGGATGCCTGGGCAATCAAAGCTTATATAAGGCACTAGCATTACATAAAACAAGAAAAATCAACTGTCAGGGCTTACACTACACCTATCCTTCCTATTTCACTTCATAGCCAGATTTCTGTAATATTCACTGTTTATGCCTCCTCATTTCCTACTCACTCTTCAACTTACTTCATTCTGGCTTCTGTCTGCTCCACTCTGTTGAAACTCACCAGTGTCACTGAAGACCTTCATGATGCTGAAGTCAATGGCTATTGTCCAGTCTTCATCTTACTTGACTTCTCAGCAGCAACCTTCAGTCAATCATTTCCTCTTCCTCAAAACCATGCCTTACTTTGATTCCTGTGACATCACACTAACTTGGATTTCCTCCTGGCTCTCTGGCTACTTCTCAGTCTGTTCTGTGGGCTCATCTTCCTCACATAAGTCTTTCCCTAGGTTCTGCCCTTCTCACTTGGCATACTGGTTTCCTATACTTCCATGGCCTCAACTACCATCTGTATACTGATGGTTCCCAAATCTATCACCATATTGCAGATTGCTCTTCCCATTTCCAGATCTCTTTCTGTCTACTGGACATGTAGGTTTGAATATTCCATGAGTATCTCAAACTGAACATGTCAAAATCTGAACCCATGTTGTGTGCACTCACTCCTTAATCTATCATTGCATCTGTGTTTCCTATCTCAGCACATGGCAGATGGATAGGTAGTTAGTTACTGAAAGTGACAACTGATATAAGTTCTTGAACCCCATCTCTTTCTCTTCCTACATCAAAATGGTCACTGCTTGTCAATTCTGTTCCCCAAGTATCTCTCAAAATCTATCCTTTCTTTGCCCTCCCAATGGACAATCCCTTCTATCAGGCTGTCGTCATCTGTCACAAAGAATTCTAAATTATACCTAACGAGCAGACTTGCATCTCATCATATTTGAATTATCTCTTCGTAAGTCTGTCTTCCCAACTAGACTGAGCGCTCTTAGATGGCAAAAAAATGATCTTCTGCACATTTACACTTTAGAACCTTGCACAGTAGGGACTCAAATCATGTTTAGTTGAATGGATGAGTAGAAGAATGCATGAATGAAGCTCACTCTGTATTTTTCTCAAATTATATATATAATAATATAATAATATAATAATAATACATATTACATACAATGCAATGTATTGTATTACAATAATATACATATTATTGTTATTATTATATATATAATACGCTATGCTGTTAGCAACCTGCAAACAAGGGCAGCATCTTAAAAATTTTATCCTTAACACACAGAATGACCTCAATAATTTCTCAAGGACTGATGAATAATCTCAGCATTCAAAACATCTTTTTTAAGAGAAATACATTGCCCCTTAAAAAAAACTGTTAGTTCAAATAAATATATATTTAAAGAAACCAAGTACATTTTGGCTATTTGTCTGCTTTGAGGGTATGGAAACAGCCAGTTTGAAAGAAAAAAATGACCAGTCAATTCCATCAAACAGCCTGAGGGTTTTTTGTTTGTTTTATAGTGTTTTAACAAAATATCCTAATTTGATCAAATCAACCAGTTATGTCAGTACTGTCTGGAGAGAGTAAAATAGAATTTTGTGAGATTTCTAGTTCTTTTAAAATTTTTCCCCAATACTTCTGAAGTTTGCCTTGCATGTAATCAATGCATTATGAAGAATTTTTCAGTAAAAAAAATCATTCAAATCTTAATTTTTGAATTTTATGATAACCTAGAGAATAGTGGATTTAACTCCCCTTTTGCATTTTCTATGCAGAAAACGTTTGGCAAATGTGAATGAAAAATGTTGAAGGATAGATAGTAAACTGCTCGTAGAAACAAATGCTTCCAAGGACATTAGCAAAATCAACCTGAAGACAAACAATGAGTCAGTTACAAATTACCTTTTATCTATTAATTAAAATCAAGCTCATTAAACGTTCTATTAGACTATGCTTTACTGATTATTATTTAAATTTAGAGCAATGAAATTTATACAAATAAAATAAATTCTAACTACTGAAGACATTTCAGCAATTCAGACTGGCCATCTCTCTAACAAGTGTGACTTAACAATGCTTTACAGTGTCTGAAGGAAGGTACTTTTGAGGAAATAATGTGTTCTTTATTGATTTTGTACACTACAAGTCTTTATCTTCAGAGCACTTGGGCACCATATGTGTGTGTGTGTGTGTGTGTGTGTGTGTGTGTATACACTTACCTTTACTGAAATACTCAGACATTTCTACTTAATCTATTTCCAATTCAGTCTACACCATTTATACCAAAGGACCAATCTTGGACTGTTATTCCTTTGGTTCATGGTATTATTTTTATGAGTGAGTAGTAATTCATTTGCATAAAAGTTCTCATTTTCTTCAGATCACTTGCAAATATATCCCTCTCTCTTAGACAAAAGAGACAAAGAATGTGTCCTGGGCAGTTAGAGTATGTGGTTATCCCCAAATGAGGTGACATTCTTGTACTTCAGAGGATTCTTTCTCTATAGTTAGACTTCCATTCTAGTAGGTTCAGTCCTGTCTGTATTTGCACATGGATTCACATGAAAATCATTATTGGAGACCAACAATATGGAGTTGTTTTGCATATTGCCTACAAGCCACATCAACTCAGTCCACGGACAGTAGAAGACTTTCTGTCGGTATTTGCTATCCATTTTGATCTTGGGAGATGTCCGGCACATTGACATTTATTTAAATGTTAGATTTATAGTGTGCTTTTCTGACTCAAAGCTCAAGGAACCAGGTAAGTGGCATGATTGGCCACCATACCACTGGTCTCAGTCTAATCACGATGACACATTCCCCAAAGCTATCAAATTGGAATTCCTGACTTTGCAGCTAAGGGTGTTCATGCTGAAAAGTCTATCAATTTTAAAGGGGCTCGGTTCCAAAAACTGATCAACATAAGACAACTTGATAAAACAGAAGCATTGAAAGGCTAGAACTCTTGTGTTTTGTTACTGCTTGGCTTAGCGTCCTGGCAGTTGTGTATTTTGCTCAGATAAGCATATCTAGAAAGAGGTTACTCTCCAAAGGAAAGCAATCTCATGTGGACCCCAACAAAAACAAGCCAAGGTAAAGTGAATTATATGCTAGGGCATATAAAATTACAATAAGTCACATAAATGATAAGGTGATACACTTGAGAGGCAATGAGGAACCTCTGATAAAATCTTCTTGGGGACAACAAGACAGTCAAGAGTAGGAAAGGGATGAATTACATAATGAACTCTCTGATTCCACATTAAGAGATGTGCTGCAGAATTTTCAGCTACTGTACAGTTATGAAGTCACAGACTGTATGCCGCGTGGTCTAAAGTCTCATGATTTGGGTAGAGAAAGTGTTCTGCAAAATAAGCTAAAATCTACCAACATAACTGTAGTTTAAAATACACTTGTGGAGCTTCCCTGGTGGCACAGTGGTTAAGAATCTGCCTGCTAATGCAGGGGACACGGGTTCGAGCCCTGGTCCGGGAAAATCCCACATGCCTCAGAGCAACTAAGCCCGTGTACCACGACTACTGAGCCTGTGTTCTAGAGCTCGCGTGCCACAACTACTGAGCCCGCATGCCTAGAGCCCGTGCTCCGCAACAAGAGAAGCCACTGCAATGAGAAGCCCACGCACCGCAAGGCAGAGTAGCCCCCACTCACCGCAACCAGAGAAAGCCTACACACAGCAACAAAGACCCAACGCAGCCAAAACTAAAAATAAATAAATTTATTTTTAAAAATGCATGCTGCTTTATAGAGTAAAATTCAGTAACAAATGTGCCTTTTTGGAAAGTTTCTAGAACATCAACTGATTCAGAAATCACATATCTCTTAAAACCAAAAATCTCAAAGACAGAAGGATAAAAATACATCCACTAGGACCATTCTGAAATGATAAGTAGGTTAAGGGGGGAAAGATGTGGCAGGATCATCACTGGACTATGTTTCATCTATTATTTTCTCCCAGGTTCATCTTTGTTTACTAAAAAAATGATATATTACACATTTGGAAAATCCTATTGCTGCAAATATTTCTCTTACCCAGATATCATAGTTTCTAAGATGCCATCACCAATGCTGTATTATTGTTAATTAATCTCCTTATAAATATCTGCGGTACAAGTAACAAGAAACTAGTTTAGCATGGAGTCATACTGAGGTGTATTCAAAGCTTGGCGTTTGACATTGGCCACGTTACTTAATCTCCCTGAAATTGGTTTGCTCATCAGTAGAGTAGAGGTAATAGCCTGACAGCCACGTTTACGTATGAGAATCACATGAGATAATCCCTGTAAAGGGTGTAACAGTTTCTGGCACTCCCCACCGTCCTTTTTATACTATTTCATTTTAATAGGAGTTGTACCTGAAAGAAATTCTTTGCTTATGTGTATCTCCATCTACATAACTAGAGTTTTCCTTCATACAGCGAATGCTCGTGACACAAAGTTCACCACCTGTGACATAGCACAGGTGGCCTTCAACAACAGTTTGTCAATTTTGTTAAGACTGCAGCCCCTGGAGTCAGATCACCAAGCCTATGACTTACTCGCCGTGTGATCTGTATAAGGGAGTCTTGCCCAGCCTCACTCTCTTCATTTACAGTGTTAAGCTAATAATGGCCCCTCCGTCATCGGCTTGTTAAGAGGCTTAAATGAAATTCTGTATGTAAAGTACTTAACACACTTTCTGCCAAGTACCTCTCAGTCTGTGGCAGATTGTAATGTAATGATTACTATTATTAAGTTTATTATTACTTGATACTCATGTGCAGTACTATAATAGGTGGGTATGTAAAAAGAGTGAGAGCCTTTTTTTTTTTGTCACATATATCTGCACTGGGCACTGGTCTAGGCACCAGAGATTTGGTGGAAGGCAAAAAAGACAAAATTCCTGCCTTAAAAAAGCTTGTGTTTACCAACTGAAGAACATCTTCACTGTGGATCACTTCAGTAGGAGAGCCCTAAAACAGTTGACAATCAAAATGCAGTGCAGTGAACGCAATGTCAAGCCAGAGCACGGAGAGGAGGAAAACTAAGGAAAGTGAGGAAAAGTTTCCTGGTGGGGGTCATATCTATGCTGAACCTTGTAGGATTTATTTACTGATTTAACAAATTCTTACATGATGCCAGCTACATGCCAAGGGAATTGCTCTAAGCCCTTTACAGATTAGTCATTAGTCTTTTAAGTAATTTCCTTTTAATAACTCTATGAGGTGGGGAGAGTGAAGCACATGGCTTAAGCAACTTGTCCAAAGTCACGAAATTGGAAAGCGGTTCCGTAGTTCATGCTCTTAACTGCAACGTACTATGCTGTTTCTCCCTCGGGCTATGCTTTTTATAAGGCATGTTGGGTGAGCTGAGGTGCAAGGGAATAGAATTTAGGTGGAGCAGTCAGTAGTCCACAAAAAGCTTGGAGACAGTTGCTCTTAGCAAAGCAATGAAAAGGAACCCGAAGGAAGATCAGAAAAGAGAATGGAGAGTGATTATGAAGATTCTAGAAAGCCAGGAGGGGATTTTGGAATTTCCTATCGTTTATGACCAGTTGGCACTCAGAGTTGCATGATTATACAATATAATGCATTGTTGTTATGATGGAACGTATGTTTTACAAGTTCTAATATAGAGATCAAAGGACATAATTATGTTGATTGAGGATATACGTTGCATGTTTAGTCCTGGAATATAAATACTTAGATGTCCTCTCATGGCTTATAGTTACTTTATTTGAAAATTTAATCATGATTATCTGTACTTAAGTTATTACCCCTTTTGTAAGTAACCATGCATGATGTTCTTGTTAGGAATGCCTAGCATTTTAAGATAAAGTGGGATTGCCAAAACGTAATCCAAACGATCAAAATAGAACTACAAGTCCAGGAAAAAACTAATTCTATTGTCTTTTTTTCCATGAGTAATTTTATGTTTCCCCCATATATGCCAAGGGCCTAGAGTAGGTTCTCACTAAATATTCCTTGAATGACTGGAATTTCTTCTTCATGAAGGCAGTAGAGAAGCACACTTAGGACTGTCAATAATGTCTAAAAATAGGTTTGTAACTAAAGAGCCATCAATACCTACTTAATAAAATACAAGCTACTTTTGCTATAAAAGAAATAAGTGATCATGGAAAACTAAGCAAATTGCCTTAAGATGTATAAAAGAAAATAAGAAGTTCACTTCCTTCCCCTCTTAAGGTGCTAATCCTAGTGCCAGAAATAACTGCTAAGTTTTTTGCATATCTGTCTGGAAATAATGTATACAGATAGAAAGTTGGGCTTTTTCATATCTATATGAAAACGTATCATACTACACATACTGTTCTGTGACTTTCCTTTTCATTTCACAATATATGTTAGGCATCTTTCTTATACATTTCACTGACTATTATAAATAGCTACCTAGTATTGTACTGCAGATGTACCGTTGCAGATAACCAAGAAGACATTTAAAATTTTGTCATTTTCCCCTTGTAACATGGATGCTGCAACACACTTAGTTCTACATATGTACTTTATCACATATGCAAAGTTATCTATATACTAAAGACCTAAAGGACAAATCGCTAAGTCAAAAGTTATAATACACTTAAAATTTTAATAATGGCAATTCGTCCTTCAAAATATTTTTCCCCAATTTATGATTCTATCAACAGTGTATGAGTGCTTGCTTCTCCTCACCCTTACAACTGTGTCCCCTCAAACCACTTTTTATATTGTTTAGTCTGATAGTTTAATAATAGTATTTTGTGTTGCTTAAGTTATCTGTGAGCACATACATGTTTTAACATTTGTTAAATTCTTTTTATATGAACTGTTTCAGACCCCCCGCTTTTGTCTATATTTTTATCAGCTTGATTTTCTCATTCTTATTTATTCATTTATATGAGTTATTTCAATATTAAGAAAATCAGTGTCTTATCTGGTCCGGATGTTAGAAATCTTTCTTTCCAAATGTGTCATTTTTATTTAGACTGTTATAATATCTTTGTCATGCAGAAATTTTAAAAAAATTTATAATAAAATAACCCTTTTTTCCCTTTTTTCAGTTATGGATTTTTTTTCATGTTAGAAAGATCTTCCCTCCAAGTACGCACAAAAATTTCCCCATGTTTTTATCTGGTCTATTTATGCACATTTCCCTTTAAATATTTGATCTATCTGTTCTACACTTCAGGGTAAAGAGGGAAGTATGAAACAAGATTTACAATTATATTTAAAAAACGGCTAGCCAGCTGCCCTAATATCATTTATTCTTCCCCCTTGGTTGAGATATAATTGAAATATAACATTTCATAAGTTTAAGGCGTACCAACAATATGATGATCTAACACACGTATACATTGCGAAATGATTACAATCTACTTTCTTAGCAACTTTCAAGTATACAGTACAGTATTGTTAACTATCATCATCATGCTGTATACTAGGGTCCCAGAACTTATTCCTCCTATATCTGGAAATTTGTACCCTTTGACCACCTTTACCTATTTCCCTCACCCTCCAGGTCCTCGCATCTAACAGTCTGTTTCTATGAGTTCAGCTTTGTTTATTTTTATTTTTTTGATTTCACATATAAGCGAGATCATACCACTTTTATCTTTTTCTATCTGACATTTCACTTAGCAGAATGCCTCAAGGTTCATCTATGTTAGCATAAATGGCAAGATTTTCTTTTTTTTTTTTTTAAGATTTCCTTCTTTTTAAAGGCTGAGTAATATATTCCATTGTATATATATTGAATAATCTATTTTCCCCATTACCAGAGATGCTACTTTATCACAAACTAAATTCCAGAAGTGTTTGGATCTGGCTGGACTCTCTATTATGTTCATCAGTCAGTTTAAGTCCCAGAATCAAACAGCTTTAATTACTGTTGCTTTTTGCAATGTAGTAGCATATAGCAATCCTAGTTCCCCTACTTTATGTTTCTTTTTCAGAGGATCCCTTGCTGTTCTCGTGTTTATTTATCCAGATGAACTTCAGAATCATTATGTCAAGTTATAGCTAAAGTCATGTTAATGTTTGGATTAGAATTGCCTATAATCTATTAATTTAAACAGAATCAATATATTTTGAATATTGAATCTCACTCTCCAACAACTTGGTATAGCTTTCTATTTATTTAAAGCTGGTTTTAAGTCCCTCAGAAAATTTTTTAAGTTTCTAGTTGATAGAAGTGTTGTGCATTTCTTATGATATTTGTGCCTAGATGTTTTTGTAATTTTATTTTTAAACATTGTATATATTTAAGGTGGACACCATGATGATTTGAAATACATACACATAGTGAAATGATTACTACAGTTAAGCTAATTAACATCTATCTCATCTTCTCACAGAATTACCATTTTTTGTGTGTAATGAGAGCACCTGAAATTTGCTAAGAGCACTCTCTTAGCAAATTTTCAGTTTTCAATGCAGTGTTATTAACTACAGTCATCACGTTGTGCATTAGATCCCTAGGCTTATTCATCTTACATAACTGTGACTTTGTACCCTTTTACCAACATCTCCACATTTCCCGCCACCTCCCCACCCTTGGTAACCACCATTCTACTCTCTGCTTCTATGCATTCAACATAGATTTTTAAGATTCCACATAAAAATGAGATCATGAAGTTTTTTTTCCTTTCTGTGTCTAGCTTATTTCACTTAGCATGATATCTGGCAGGTTCATCCATGTTGCTTCAAATGGCAGGATGTCTTTCTTTTCTAAGACTGAATAATATGCCTAGATGTTATAAATCATATGACTATTGATGACTGAGATTTCTCTTTCATTTTATTTTATATCTGGTTAGCTTTTATATACAGAAAAGCTATTGATTAATATTGCTGATTGTGTAATCAGATACCTCAATGAATTCTCTTATTTTTTCGAATGGGGTTTCAATTTTTCTTCTGGGTTTCATCAGATGGATAATCATATTTTGTTTGCAAATATGGATAATTCTGTCACTTCTTTTCCTTCATTTATGTAGTTGCATGGGCTAATACCTACAGCCCATGTAGGTATTACATGTATGTTACCACGATATTCTTGGCTTTACCTTGTTCATCATCAAGTGGTTGTTTTTCTTTTCATTTTATTTACTTTCTTGTTTTGGTACTTAGGAGGGATTGCTTCTACTATTTACAGTTATGAAATTCTAGGTTTATTTCTGGTTTTTTTCCTTTTGGTAATAGTGAAAATTTATATTTTTTAATACTTCTGTTTAACTTCCTAAATGTAGATAGTATATTTAACATCTACTTATTGACTTACCAAGTTGGATGATACCTCTTGGTTTCTCTCCATGGATAAGGAAGATATTCATGTACTTAAGTTTCCTCCCAATCCCCTCCTCCCTCACACCTCCACATTTTTGTCAGCTCCATTACAATTTTTACATTGTCAGTGTTTATAACCTTTATATTCTGTTTTATAATTATAATTCTTACATTTTTAAATTTTAAATTACAAATATTAATGGAATCAGTACTTGATCCCAGCTCTATCATACCACGATGGCTTCTGCATTTTATGGTTCTTTACTGTTTGGGTTGACTGGATCTTAGTGTTACATACATTTTTGCAAAAGGGGCTCAGGAGCGATATTGTCCTGGAAGAAGAGTTTCATCTTTATATGTTGTGGTTCAGGATTTTTTTTACCACTTCCTAGTTTCATTAAAGATGGAGGTTTCTCTGATGCAACAGACAAGGGCTTAATTTCCAAAACATACAAACAGCTCATACAATTCAACAACAACAAAAACCAAATAACCCAATTGAAAAATGGGCAGAAGACCTAAATAGACATTTCTCCAAAGAAGACATACAGATGGCCAAAAGGCACATGAAAACATGCTCAACATCACTAATTATTAGAGAAATGCAAATCAAAACTACAGTGAGATATCACCTCACACCGGTCAGGATGGCCATCATGAAAAAGTCTATAAATAACAAATGCTGGAGAGGGTGTGGAGAAAAGGGAACCTTCCTACACTGTTGGTGGGAATGTAAGTTGGTTCAGCCACTATGGAAAACAGCATGGAGGTTCCTCAAAAAACTAAAAATAGAGTTGCCATATGATCCAGCAACCCCACTCCTGGGCCTATATCCAGATGAAACTATAATTCAAAAAGATACATACACCCCTATGTTCATAGCAGCACTATTCACAATAGCCAAGACATGGAAACAACCTAAATGTCCATCAACAATTGAATGGATAAAAAAGGTGTGGTACATACATACAGTGGAATACTACTCAGCCATAAAAAGAATGAAATAATGCCATTTGCAACAACATGGTTGGACCTAGAGAGTATCATACTAAATAAGTCAGAGAAAGACAAATACCATATGATATCACTTATATGTGGAATCTAAAAAATTGATACAAATGAATTTATCTACGAAACAGACTCACAGACATAGAGAACAGATTTGTGGTTGCCAAGGGGGACAGGGAGGTGGTGGGGAAAGGCTGGATTGGGAGTTTGGGATTAGCAGATGCAAACTAGTATATATAGAATGGATAAACAACAAGGTCCTAGCGTATAGCACAAGGAACTATATTCAGTATCTTGTGATAAGCCATAATGGAAAAGAATATGAAAAAGAATACATATATATATATATATATATTTATAACTGAGTCACTTTGCTATATAGCAGAAATTAACACAACATTGTAAATCAACTATATTTTAATAAAATAAATTTTTAAAAAAGATGGAGTTTTCTCCTTCTCTTAATATTTCTACAATTTTGTGGAGGATTTTACTGAAGGAAATAGAGCGGAAATGTTATTAATCTGTCACCTCCTGTCAAAAATCTCCTGAATTACTGCTTCGTAATGAACCGCTTACTCCATAAAGTGGTAAGTTCAAGAATTTGAGAGTCCTAGATCTGTCACTTTCTAGCTGTGGTGCTTGGGGATATTACTTAATCTCTCTGAACCTCAATTTCCTTATTTGTAATATGGGGATGATAAAAAAGTGACCACATTTACAGTTTTCCTAGGAAAGTCCCATGTTATACGTATTGTCTGAGCTTAAATATTAATAGCTACCATTTTACTCCCCAAAGTGTTTTAGTATGGAAAATAAATTGAATGGGCATTCTAATTATCATGGTGCCTACCTCACAGTGTTGCTGTGATAATTAAATGAAACACCATTTGGTGTTTAGCATAGCACCTGGCACATCATTTATTGAATAAATATTAGTCTCTCTACTTTATCAGGATTCTTTTTTTTTTTTTTTAATCAGGATTCTTATCCAGGCTCTGTATTTGAAAATAAATGTACAATGTCCCTCTCAGAGGAGCAGTCTCCAATCTGGCTGCCCAGTAGCAGAAATGTCCTTACTCTTGTCAGCTTGGAGAGTCCCCATCATGGTGTGCTCTGAGCCCTACCTCTCTGGCTGCTTCAGGTTCCCAGGATCACACCAGCTGCTGCACCCCGGAAGGAGGGATCCATAGAAATGCTCTCTAATAACCATCATGGTCTCTTCATATACCTTTCCACTGACTAGCAAACACTGATTATGCAAATTTTGCTTTTGTACAGAAGTGAAAAGTATATTTTGGTTTCAAAATCTGAGTACACAAGAAGAGTTCAGGAAAGTTCAATGAGGGCATGAAGTAGAAACGTGTGGACATTTACCGTTCCCTAGATAAACAGTGAAATGTAAGTCATCCAAATAATAAGAAACTATCACTCCAATTTGTGAATATGTGACTGAGAAGAGGTTAGAAGTGGCAGGAGTTGGTCAAGCATCAAGGACCTCGCTTCTATTTATTATGCTCATTTATCTATATAAACCTCCTGGTGAAAATGGAAATTATTTTCCCTGAGAACTGTGATGACTTTACTATTGTTAAATGATTTGCATAGTCTTTTGAATATGTTAGCATAAGGGAAGGATTGAGTTATATGGTACATTTGCCTCCAGGCACAATATTGCTGATTCACTTCGTTATAAAGCAGAAACCAACACACCACTGTAAAGCAATTATACTCCAATAAAGATGTAAAAAAAAAACACTGTAAAGATACTCCAATAAAGATGTAAAAAAAAAAAGAAAGAAAACCAAATGGGCAAATGTAAAAATAGACAAAAGACTTCTCTGTCCTTTCTTGTTTCTAGATTTTCAAAATGTACAATCTTATTTATTTTAAAGATATCTCAATAATATCATTAGAAGTAAATATAAGTGCATATACATATGCATATGTCATGAAAATGGACATATACAATTTGCATACTAGTGCTTATTGCATAACTGCTTTCTGCCTTGCTCCTACTTACCATTTCTGCATATGCTTAGCTCTGCTTCACTTACTTCATGAATACCTAAATAGAATTAAGATGCTCAAAAAATGGACAAAATACTGAAAGAACTTTTGCTCTCAACTATCTTTTTCCCCAGTTAATGTAGACTCTCTCTCTAAAGAGCTCACATATGGTTTTATTTAATAAAATGCCAATATTGTTCATAAAAATTAAATTTTTCAAAATGTGCTTCAAGATGATGATTCTATTATAAAAAGAATCTGTATTGAAACATATTAGTGGGTTCCCTTGGATTATTTCAGGTAGAATGTTAAGATTAATATGATATAATAGTCCATCGATATATTGATTGTGGAAAGCAAAATACACAAGTATATCACCCATCCCTTAAGTTAGAAGCTAATTTTAGCATATTTTAAAGCATATTCTAAAAGCATAGTAATTAAAATTAGTGTGACATTGGCTAGAGAATCAACAACAGGATAATTTTTTAAATTAGCATACTTGAAATAACTCATAGTATATTTAAGAATTTAGTATTTAATGACAGAAGCCTTAGAAGCCAATTTGGACATGATGGAACATTTATTAAATCATGATGGACATATTGGTTATCTTCAGGGGAAAATAAGTTTAAACCTCATAGCATAGCATGCACAAAAATATATACCAGTACACAGTAATAATGAAATTGAAAAACTAAAGCCGTAAAATGTAATAGAAAATAGAGGTTAAAATGACACAGATCTTGGGAGGGGAAATAAATTTTTAATTACCCAAACAAAGAAAGAAATTACAAATGAAAAATTTCATATATTTTATTACATAAAAGATTTAACCTGTCATAAAAAAAAGGTAAAGGAAGAATTGAAAATAGATTCTTGAGATCAAGATTAAAGGCAGGTTAATACTTGTAATATATAAAAAGTAATTAAAATCAATAATAAAAATGTTAACATAGCAACAGAAAAATACAAAAGAAACAATTGATGAAATGTAGTCAATAGCCCTATAAAAGAATTCACATTTAACCATATATATAAACGCCGAGGGATGGTGAGACAATGAATCTTCAATAGGCATAGAAATTACAAATTGGTATGCCTTTCCTGGAAATAACTGTGACAATATTTATCAAGGACATTAAAAGCAGGTATAGCCTTTAACTCAGCAAATTGTCATTTAGGGGTATAAATGAAATAAATAAACATGTAGACAAAAATTTATGTACAAGTATTTGCCAGAATGATAATTCTAATTGAAAAGGTAATTAACCATCCAATTTTTGAATAACAGAATGATAAAATTATTGTCCATTCATGTGACGTATTGTGCAAGCATTAAAAATTATATTTTTCAAGAATGTTTAGTGACATGAGTAGTTCTGTCTGTGGTGGACAGATTCTAAGATAGTTGCCCATGATCCCTTCCTCCTGGTGTTAACACCTTTGTATACACCCCTCCCCTTGAGTGGAGGCAGAATCTACGGCTTTCATCTAACCAACAAAATACAACATAGGTGATGGGATAGCACTTCTGTGATAATGTTACATAGTTGTAGCACCAGTTTGGCTAGGGGACACTCTCTCCCTTTCTGGCTTTGAAGAAGTAAGCTGGCATGTTTTGAGATTTCCCTGTGGAGAGAGCCACTCGGCAAGGAAGTGAAGGCGGTCTCCAGCAAATGGCCAGTGAGAAAGTTTGGCCCTCAGTCTAGCAGCCTTCAAGAAAGCGAATGCTGCCAACAACAACTTGAGCCTGAAGGCAGGTTCTTCCCCAGTTGGGCCTCCAAAGAGACTGCACACTGGCCAACGTTTTGACTACAACTTTGTGAGACCCTGAAACGGAGGATCCAGTTAAGTTATGACCAAACTCCTGGTCCACAGAAACTGCGATGATAAATATGTGTTGTTTTAAGCCACTAAGTTTGTGGTGATATTGTTACTTGACAATAGATAACCAATATACTACCAAAATGTTAAACTATAAAAGCAGGATAAAAAAAAACTATATACTGTATGTGTCACTCAGCTTTGCTGAATAACAGCCCCCAAACCTCAACGGCTTACAAAAAAACACTTATTTTTAAGTTGCGTTACATGTTGGTGGTCGCAGGGCTGCTGTGGCTATCGCAGCTCTACTTTGTTTTCCTTACTTCTGCTTGACTCAGTTCTATGCATTGTCTAATTCTGGGACCCTGATTGAAAGAGCACCCGCTGTGTTAGGCCTTCCCATTCTTGTGCCAAAGAGGATGAGCATGGGACATGAGCGGAATCTAAACCATGCCACTGCATTTAAAGTTTCTGCTCAGATGTGTTTCATATTACAGTACATCGGTTTGTAATGGTCGTGGGACTCAAGGCCCCAATTTCCCAGCTGTCCCCTGGAGATCATTCACAGCGAGCAGTAATCTCCCTAACTTCTGCATTTGCTATTAGCCAGAGAAGCACAGCTTTTAAAGGGCTCACTTGATTGGGTCAGGCCCACCCAGATAATCTCCATATCTTAAGGTTAATTTATTGAGACTTTAATTAGATGTGCAAAATCCCTTCACAACAGTTTAGTGCCTTGAAATCAGATCAAGCTATTCTCAAATCATGGTTCATTCACTTACCTATGTGTGTGCTTTGGATGACTTATTTTACATGTGGATATAATAGTAACTAACTCATTTGGTTGTTTTGAAGTCTAAATAGGATAAAGTCTGTAATGTCCCTAGCAAAGCTCCTGACATGTGGCTCTCCAAAACTGGAAGCTTGGATATTGATTGTATAGTAAATTTTGCATCAAATAAATTCCTGATATTGACCATGCAAATAAAGTCAACAGGAATTTCCTTCTCTCTCTCCCTCTCTCTCTCTCTATCTCTCCAACTCCTCCCCTGCCTGCTTCAGCTTTTTGAAATGAATTTGGCTTGGAATATGATCAACAATCAACGAAGGCAAGGCACTGAAATAACAAAAAGCTAGGAAAACAGCCTAAAACATCTGCTTCATCTTACTTATCCATATTAATAGCTTTTACATCACCAAAATGAAATATTATCACAAGTTAGAAACATTAAAATAGGGACTTCCCTGGTGGTGCAGTGGTTAAGAATATGCCTGCCAATGCAAGGGGACACAGGTTTGAGCCCTGGTCTGGGAAGATCCCACATGCCGCAGAGCAACTAAGCCCATGTACCACAACTACTGAGCCCATGTGCCACAACTACTGAAGCCCATGCGCCTAGAGCCTGTGCTCCACAACAAGAGAAGCCACTGCAACGAGAAACCTGTGCACCGCAATGAAGAGTAGCCCCCGCTCGCCGCAACTAGAGAAAGACCGCGCACAGCAACGAAGACCCAACACAGCCAAAAACCAACCAATCAGTCAATCAATCAAAAGCTGCTCTTTAAAAAACAAATTAAAATACATATAGAAGAGTCCTTAGAGAGAATGAAATTCATCACTATCATTTGTTCAATTTCTCACATCCAATTCTTTTGAGTTCTTTTTAGAGCAGTGGGATAAATAGGAACTTTCTGATTCATGACTGAATCATGATTTCCCTTGTTAACCAGATACTTGTCTACATAGGGCATTTCTTCCTCAAAGTAGTTCACTGGCAGCTAGGTTAGGCACATGATCAAACTTGGGAAGTTCATTGTCTATGACTTCATTTTCTCCTTTCTGTACTCCTTTCCTTATTCTGTGCCCGTAATACCTGCTCGTACCCCACCCAATTAGAACACCAGTAAGTACATGCTCTCCTCTCTGCCCCTCTTCTCTCACCTGAACTTCAGGAAGGGTCAAAGATAAACTCATGCAAATTGAGATATTATCATTTGATAAGACCTTGGAGTCCGTTTAGACATAGTTTTGTATTCATAGAAGGCAAAGAATGGACTTGATAACTATAGAATCACCAGTTCTTAATTAACTAAATTGGGCAAGGAGAAGGAATTATTTAAAGTGGAGTAGGTGAAAATTCCTGTCATGTACTAGTAGAAATCAGAGACTGGGAATTGTAGGGAAATACCATCTTGTCAAGCTCACTGCTAAAGCATGCTAACATTTGGCAGGTTAGCCAAATCTGTGATTTGTATAAACCAAGGCTTTGCCAAAGGGCGATTCTCTGGCAATATTTACTTCTGGACACATGCAAGTTACCTCATAGGAACTGTTACACAGCCAGTTCTTTTGGATGGAAACAGAGCCATGGAAGGGAGAAAGATAACAATCTTCTGGCTCAAATCAGATGGAAGTGCCCTGACTCACCTCGGACATAAAGGGGGAAGGAAGTTAGAAAGAAAGCACACGTTTTTCCTCACAGAGTATTCTCGGGACTGCGTCTCCTCTTGTTAAGGTTCTCTCTCCTCTTTTCAAGGTGCAGATTAAGCCCTACCTCCTCCAGGGTTCTTGTCTCCTTCCCAGAGTTGGAATGTCGGGTTAGGGGAGGACGCTGGCAGTATTTCAAGGGCGTGACCTTGGTGTACAGTGCCTTCTGCCCGGCATTACAGTTGCCATAGCAGTACCTACTAGGCGCAGGGTCTATTCCAAGGTAAATAGTGTAGACAGAGTGATCAGATCGGAAGGGGGGGGG
>NW_006780523.1:1743062-1762683 GCF_000442215.2 Lipotes vexillifer
GAGCGTGAGTTGAAAGAAGTGCTGCCTCTTCTCAGGATGTAGAAAGCTGTAAGAGAATGTGGCTTCCGTGTTAACAATAAGATGGGGTGGAACATCGACAAGACCATAGTTATTCCTGAGATGCTCAAATTGCTGAAGTAACAAAGCAGCGCGCTGAACTACATTTCCAAGTGGCAAAGCCCCTTTGAAAAGAGACAGGACATGTTTGTTTGTTTACCTTTGGGAGGAAAAAAAAGGTAGGTAAGAAGAAACGCCTGAAATTGTAATGAATTCTTAAAGGTCTACTTGGGGATAGTGATGGATTTATAATGCTTGAAAGATCCAGACCACAGGGGAGTCTGCATTCACTTGCAGGCTCTTTACCCGAGCCTCCACCAGCTGGAGGCACTCAGACCTGAGAGGGTTCCCTTTGCGGGCACTGAGGACATGTAGCAGGTGATGGGCTGCCACTGGGACACAGGCAAGAAACACTGCCTACTTCCCTGGACTCTACATCCAGACTCTAGCCACCTGCCCCAGAAAAAAGGAGAGGAAACCCTCCAGCTTCCAGGACCCAGGCAAAGTTCCACTGTTCCTGGAGGCGTGGGAGACACAAGTCCTCTCTCAGGCCCCGAAGGTCAGCTGCCATTAGAGGAGGGGCAGAAAACTGCCTTCCCTCTGATACACCTGCAGATACCTGAGGGAGATGGGCTGTCACTGGGACAAGGGGCAGGAGCACAGAGAAATCCCCACCCCGGAGTCCTAGGCTGGAGCTGGAGCATTGAGGAGATCCCACCGCCCAGAGCACTAGCCTCTAACTGAGTGCCGAGAAGCAGTACAGGCAGGCAGGTCCTGCTCAGAGCTGCGGGGGAGCAGGAACCCAGAGGAAAGACTTCTGGTACTCCGGGCCCCACAGAAGCACAGGGAAGTGACCCATTACCGAAGGAATGTGTCAGTGCCTTTAGGCAGAGTTACTGAGGGTAACCATAGCAACAAGAAAACCTAAGCCCAGCTCAACTCCGGACTGTATGGACTCACCCACACAATAATAGCCTGACAGGCGGAGTGGCATGCACTTTTCTGGGCATAGATACTGTTGCCTCATTAAGGAAATGCAAGCTAAAACCACCATTAGATATCACTGCATGCCTCCTAGAAAGGCTACAAATAAAAGGCCTGACAATGCTAAATGCTGCTGAGGATGCAAAGAGAGCAGATCTCTTATAGACTGCTGATGGGAACACAAAATGGACCAGCCACTTCGGGGGAACAGTTTGGCATGTTTCTTATAAAGTTAAATATTTTATTATCATACGATCCAGCAATCCCACTCCCAGGTAAGGGAAATGAAAACTTATGTTCACATAAAAGTCTCTATATGATTGGTTGTAGTAGCTTTATTCATAATCACAAAAAACTGGAAGCAATCAAGATGTCCATGAGCTGTGGAAAAGATAAACAAAATATGGTATTTCATACAAAGGAAAAATACTCCACATTGAAAGTAATAAACTATCAATGTACTCAACATGATGAATCTCAAAAGCATTATGCCATGTGAAAGAAGCCAAACACAAAAGACTACATACTGTATTATTCCATACATATGAAAATCTAGAAAAGACAAAACAATTGTGATAGAAAGTAGATCAGCGGTTGACAGGATCCAGCAGGGGGAAGGGTGGAAACTGACTTCAAAGAGACATCAGGGAATTTGAGGGTTGGTGGTGGAAATAATCTCAATAATGATTATAAGGATTACATGACATTTGTCAAGACTCATCAAACTATATACACTGAAAAGAGGTGAATTTTACTGTAGGTAAACTATACCTCAATAAACCTGAGTTTTTTCTAAAAAGGAAATAATCAAGAAGGGAGTCAGGATGAGAAAATTAAAGAGTTGGGATATAAAAGGATAATTTTTTTTTTTTTTTTTTTTTTTTTTTTTGGGGTACGCGAGTGTGGCCTCTCCCTTTGCGGAGCACAGGCTCCGGATGCGCAGGCTCAGCAGCCATGGCTCACGGACCCAGCTGCTCCGCGGCACGTGGGATCCTCCCGGACCGGGGCACGAACCCCTGTCCCCCGGACGCACAGGCTCAGCGGCCATGGCTCACAGGCCCAGCCACTCCGCGGCATGTAGGATCCTCCCAGACCGGGGCACGAACCCATGTCCCCTGCATCGGCAGGTGGACTCTCAACCACTGCGCCACCAGGGAAGCCCTAAAAGGATAAATTTTTATGGGATTTAGAATAAACAGAAGGGAATCTGGAAGAATACCCTGTACTGTGGTTCAGAGATTCACAGCAGCTTTTTATGTGGTGCCATTGACTCCTGGCTGACAAAGCCGCAGTAACGAAGTACAGAGCAAATATTTGTGATCTCATCCATCCCTGAATCCCTGTTATATACATACATGTGTATATGTCATGCATGGCATTTACTTTACATGAATGGCCACCAGAAATTTCCCAGTACTCTCTCAATATCTTACACTTTTAAGTATTTTAAGGGAATTCTGTAAATGCTCAATAGAATCTAATGTTTATACATTCATATGAATTTTATTACAAATAAATTCACAAATATGAAATCTTTCCTCATATCCTGTGTCCTCATTTGTGGTCTGAAAAAGATTATCACAAATTTCTATGCTCTAGTAATGAGATCTCTCTTAATCTCCTCAATGAAACGGTAAGACGCTTGAATATTAGTAGAGTTACCATATAGTGTACTAGGAAATTGACATGAATCATCTAACAATGTTTTGTAGTATATCTTACCTTTAAAAATGAGGAATTTGAGGTTATTCAGTATCTATCAAATAACTTTTCAATGTTCAGATAGGGATTAAGCAGTAAAGTCATACTAGGCCTCCACTTGTATTTGTCACCTCAGCCTGTGTTCTTTCTACTTTGCCATTGAGCCCTCACATGAGGCAAGGAGAAGGCTGGCCACTTTGATCAGGTGCTATGATTCCCTCAGGAATGCCATGGTATTTCAGGAGAGAAAGAGATTTTATTCATCAACTGATCCAACTTCTTTTGACAGATGAGATACTTAAGGCTGACATGGGTTAGCAACTTGGCCAAAGTCATAGAGCCACATATTGAAACAACTGAGAGAACCCAGATCTCATGACTCCCAATCTCGTACTGTTTCCAACTTCTGTCATTGGAGACCAGTGACCACTCAACAAGGTGCTGATCAAACCAAGGGAAAAAGCTTGATTCCAATGTAGCCACTGAGCTGTTCCCTTTGCAGAAAAATATTGAAGTGCCTCTGGTCACCAGCGGAACTAGGTAAGAAAATGCTACCAGACAAATATGTAGTGTAAAAACAGGCTCTGCATCCATAACCTGCTGAGCATAGGTCAGTGAAGCTACTTTCACCATGGACCCATCTCTACCCACCCAACAATTCCACTAAAAGGGAACTTTTAGTAATAAGAACCCCAAAGGGCCCAAAGATGGGATGTAACTAGCTGCTCAAAATTGTTACCTTCCTTCTAGCAGGTTAAATAGTAATCATTTAAAAAACACAAGAGAAGCTGCATATTTGTTTCTGATCTCTATAAAGTAGGAGGATTCTCTTTGTGAGAATCAGCTCCATAGGGTTAGAGGCAAGAGAAGTGAATACATTGAAATCCATAATAATAATAATAGCTACATTTATTGACCTCTTACTGTGAGTCATACAGTGTTCTAAGGGCTTTACATATATTAGCTCATTTTATCCTTTCCATGATTCTATGAAGCTGGCACTATTACTACTCTAATTTTTACAACTGAGGAAATTGAAACAAAAAGAATGTAAGTAATTTACCCAAAGTCACACAGTGATAGTAGTTGGAGAGTCAGGCAGTGACTCCAGGTTTCACATTCATAACCATCACACCACACCCAAAACCCTTTGTTACAGATATAGTACATTTGAAGGGAGATTCAATTGAATTTCAAAATGAGGAATGCTCATTTAAATCTATTCTGAAATACATCCCCTCTACAGTGAGATATCTAGTTTTCCTGTGGCTATAGCTAACAGGCTGTAGCTTATGGAATCAGCTACCAGTAAAAGAAAGTTAAAAAAAAATACTTTAGTTTGATTTCTGGCTCTGTCACTTACTAATTGGACTCTTGGACAAGTTACTTAATTATCTCAGCCTCCACTCTTCAACCAAAAAACCAACATAATTTTACTAACCTTGTAGGATTACTGTGTATTATTCAGAGTCTAGTATGATTCACCCTCAAAAGGAGTGATTGGAGAGGTTCAACAAAGAGACTCTTTACAAGGTGTGGGCAGAGTGGAGACAGCAGGGGTTCCTGGCAATAGTGGGCAGCCATTATCACTCTTAGGCCTGAAGGATCAAAGGGAAGGAGGAGTTATAGGAACCCAAAGAAATGTCTGTCATTGTGGATAGGATAAGCCTACCTGAGAGGAGCTGGAAGCTTTAGTTGATGGACACTACCAGTTCTTGGTGACCAAATGGGAGGAAGTCAGAAGAATAAATCACCTGCCTTTTCACTCCTCCCTTGCTTCAATCTCCTGCCTCTTATTCACTGAACCCAACAGAAGCCAGACGGCAAGGGACTCAAGTTGTTGCTGCCCATACAAGGCAGCCTCCTGGGGTACCAGTTAGAGGAGGGTGAAGAGTGGATTCGTAGGGCACACTGATAGTATAATGGGGTGGATGATATATGTGGAAATGGGGTGGATGATATATATGGAAATGATATATGTGGATGATATATGTGGAAATGCACCATGGGCTTAATAATTACTAATTTACTTTTTTCCTCTGATGGTCATGTGTTTTGTTTGTTTTATTTTTTTAATTGAAGTATAGTTGATTTACAATGTTTTGTTTCAGGTATACAGCAAAAGAGTTCAGATTATATATATATTATATATTATACAGATATATATAATATATATATAATTTTTTAGATTCTTTTCCATTATAGTTCATTATAACGTATTGAATATAGTTCCCCATGCTATATAGTAGTAGGTCCTTGTTGGTTATCTTTTATATATAGTAGTGGGTATTTGTTAATCCCAAATTCCTAATTTATCCCTCCCCCTTTCCTCTTTGATAATCATTAGTTTGTTTTCTTAGTGAGTCTGATTCTGTATTGTAAATAAGTACATTTGTATCATTGTTTTTTTCTTTTAGAATCCACATATAAGTGATATAATATATTTGTCTTTGTCTGATGACTCCTTTTTTTTTTTTTGGCCGCACCTTGTGGCTTGTGGGATCTCAGTTCCCCGACCAGGGATTGAACCCGGGCCATGGCAGTGAAAGCCCAGAAACCTAACCACTAGACCACCAGGGAACCCCCTGCCTTTCTCTGTCTGACTTACTTCACTCAGCATGATAATCTCTAGGTCCATCATGCTGCTGCAAACAGCATTATTTCATTCTTTTTATGGCTGAGTAACATTCCATTGTGTATATACACATCTTTGTTATTTCTGCCAGCTCAGTGTGGCTTCCCTCTTCTTCCAGTAACAACACTTTTCCTTTGGTAAATACACTAATTCCAGGATAATAAGAGGCAGGATGTGAAAATATATCAGTGTTTGAAAACTTCACTTTTACGGAGGGATTCTGTAGCATAGGGTTAAAAGCACGGACTCTAGAACAAGTCTGACTGGGTCTGAATCAGTTACTTCACTTACTAGCTGTAACCTTGGGCAATTATCTGAACCTTAATGAACCTCAATTCCCATTTCCCTATAAAGGGTTTGTAATACTAATAGTCACTTAATAGGGTGATTTCTAAGATTTAAAAAGCAAGCACAGAACTCTACCTGATAGCCTTCCATCCCTGACACTCTTGCAATTAGTAATGGACTGTTTTCTTCCTCAACACACTCCTCCCCAATCCCATACTCTCACTCAGGTCACACAAACACAAATTTATGGCATGAGCAAATGAGAACATGTTCTCTTAGTATGTAAGTGATTGTATTTGAGAACACCAGTATTGGTGTCTTCACCTACTAAGTAGCAACTGACTAGGTTCTTGGGTAAAAGACAACATTGCCAAGAATATGCATCCAAGTTTTTATTTTACAATTTGCTGAATACCCTGAACAAGAACATTTTTCTCCCTCTGGGGAAGCAGACCAATCTTCCAGAGTTGTTGGTCCTAGGTTATCACCCTTATTGACATGCTAAATTTAGGCTTCAAGTCCAGAACATTTTTGCTTTGGTTTTGACTGTTTCTGCAATGCTAACCTCCATGGTATTTAGCTAGTCAATCTCTGGCAGTGTTTCAGCATGTGTTTCTGCAGGGCTAAATTAAGTTGCAATGAACATAAAACAAAAAAGAAATCAAAGTTAACGAGTTGTTCAATTGGCTCTGTGGCCATCAAACTCAATGTAAGGAACCAGACAAGGCTGCCGTGAATTATAGAATATTACTGAGGAATAGAATTAAGAGAAGTTATCACAAACAATACCAGGGACTTGCCATTTAGTGACAGTCTACTTATTAGGCATTCTAATTTTATCTTTGTGTGTGCAATTTTAATTTTCCAAATAAACCACATAAGAATATGAAAACCTTTTTCAAAAAGTAAAACTATATGTGTATGTATACACACACACACACACACACACACACACACTCACACGCACACATGTATCTGAGGGGAGAAGGAGGGCTTGGAGGAAGAAACCAGTCTGTTACTCCCAGCAGTAATATGATGTTCTTACTGCAAGAGGGTCAAGGGGAATAGATATTTTTTCCTAGATCTACAACAACCTGGACAAATGATGCTGGTGCTATCTGCTTTGCTCCTTTAATCATAAATGCTATCATTCTTTAACTTTGCGCATTGCCACAGTTCATTAAATTAAATAAAAGAAAACGCAAATTGCCATGCCTGTAAAGTGAATGCAAGAGTGTGCCCACCTTGCTGAGAAAGTGTACAGCAACTCCACAATTCAAATAATAACAACTACAACAACAAAAAACAGTAACAGAGCCTTCTGTTATATCGGATGGAAGATTCAACCATCTGCAGGGATGCTTTTTTTCTCATAGCAAGCCAAGTGAACCACATGCTTCAGGAAACAACTTTTTGACATTCCAGAGGAATGAATACAGAGTTTTCAAGTAAGAAAAATGCGGATGAAAAGGACAGCAGTGAGTGCACCAATATCCATCTGAAACAGAGGACAAGCTGCTGTTATTAAGCCTAGGGAATGTGATAGATAAGAATGTCAGATAATGCATCAACACATGTGGAAAAATAAGAGTATGGAAAAATCCGAAGTAAACTAACCTTCCTCTCCTGGTTTTTCCTTCTATATCCCTTGCTGCTCCTGTACTGAATCATTTTCTTGTACCTAAACATGAACTTCTATACTTCCTCATCACACAGTCCCAGATCCTCCTATCTTTAACTCTGCATTCTTCTTAGACCATTCATTCTACTCCTATGGCATCAGTTAGCATCCATCCACAGCTAGCTTTCACATATATGACTCCAGCTCATATATTTCTCCTGAACCCCAGAAAGTCTCCATCCGTTTCCTGTGCATCTCTACTTGGGTCCATCAAAGGCATATCAAATTTAGCATGTCCAAAACTAAACTCATGATCTTCCTCATCTAACCTGTTCATCTAGCAACCTCATCTCAATAAATCACACCACCGACCACACATTAGCACAGTCAGAAACCTAAGGCTCATCCTTGAGACTTCAATCTCATTCATATCTCACAGGGCATTAGTGGCAGAAGTACAATTTGAATTGATGACTTCAAGTCCAGGGCTTCTCCACTATTCCACAGAGTAACGAGGACCCCAGAGTCTAATCAGCAAATATTTCATGGATTTCAACTTATCAGAACTATCTTCTCTATCTTTAGTCACCAGTATTTGTTCATAATGCACTCCGAGGGGGAGGGGAGGGGAGGGGAAGGAAACACGTGCTAAAGTAGAATGGTGAAAACTGGGCACTATTCCCAGAGAGCTAATTAAAAGAATGTTAAAAGTTCCTAATTACGTCTCACTTTGAAATTAGATTTTTTTTATTATGATGTTATAGGATGTTGAGTGAGACTTTTCTTTTACTCCAGAATGACAACCTGGAGCCTAGAGCTGAGGACAAAGAGGCACTAAGTACCCTCTCTTCTTAAGATTCCTGCCAAGGATCATGGCCAAACACCTCCCTAAGGGTTCATTAAACGTATCAAGTAGTAGCACGTCTTGTCCTGGTACCTCCAACCATCATCCCCAAATCTTTGCTGTCCTTCGTTTCCCAGAATATTTAAGAGGACTAGAGAAGGGAGAAAAAATGCATCAAAGTCAAGAACAATTATTGCAAGGGTGATTGGGCTTGTGTGTAGGCAACACCCAACCAGAATGGACTCTGGCTTTGGTGCGAAATCAGGGTCCTGGGAGGCCCCTGCTCTGCCGGTCATTGTCCCTATATTTGCTAGATCATGGAGGATATGAGGCTGGGACTGAGGTGACTGCTGCAGACAAACACGGGTGGGGCAAGGGGTAGTGGGGGGGAGGGGGTCAGGCTAGTGGTTATTTGTCTACGAATAAAAAAGTACTTCAGGGCTTCCCTGGTGGCGGAGTGGTTGAGAGTCCGCCTGCCAATGCAGGGGATGCGTGTTCGTGCCCTGGTCCGGGAAGATCCCACATGCCGCAGAGCGGCTGGGCCCATGAGCCATGGCCGCTGAGCCTGCGCGTCCAGAGCCTGTACTCCGCGGCGGGACGGGCCGCGGCGGTGAAAAAAAAAAAAATGTATTTCAGTCTTTTAACAGTGCTTCTTAGAGGAGGAAGGATGTTGGCAATGGGGTAGCACTATTCTTCAGAGGCTGTCCATGCAATGCGTGCACTGTTTTTAACTCTGATCACTTTGGAGATTACATTTAATATCTCTGGTCCCTGGACACTAAATGCAGTCTCAGTTACCCTGACAACCACTAATGTCTTCACACATTTTCAAAGCCTTCCTGGGTGGTAGGAAAGTACTGTACTGCACAGGTTGAGAACCACTTCATCCTCCACACTAGGGAACTATGTAAATAAACAAATCCACTGAGTTTCTGCAAAACGAAAACATAGGCCCACAAGGGAGAATGCAATCTGATGCCTTTCTTACAGAGACTCTTGATGTCCAGGAGGAGATAACAAAGCAGCAGCAATAGCCAACAACAACAACAAAAGGAATACAGTCACAGCCAGGAAATAAAGAGAGATTTGTTCATGTACCCATTTTCCACCACATCCTGTCCACCTTGACTCCCCGGAAGAGTTAGGCTTTGAAAAAGGAGGAGAGAAGAAGCATCTCCTTCGTACCCTATCCTGCCACTCATAAATTATCAGGGTCCCTGTTGAAGCCGATGCTGAGGGGGAAAGGAAGGGAAATGCAAATTAAATAGACATTGAGATTGAAACAGTAAACTGGACTGAGTTTTCTCCCGTTGCGGAGCACAGGCTCCGGACGCGCAGGCTCAGCGGCCATGGCTCACGGGCCCAGCCGCTCCGCGGCACGTGGGATCTTCCCGGACCGGGGCACGAACCCGTGTCCCCTGCATCGGCAGGCGGACTCGCAACCACTGCGCCACCAGGGAAGACCCTGGACTGAGTTTTAATGACCCAAAGTGACCAGAGACTTATGGAATCTGTCCGAGACTTCATTAAAGGACAGGAAAAAGGGATTCAGTAGAGTGTGGTTGAAGGAAGTGACTGGAGAAAAAAAAAAAATCCATTTTATGTTAATATCCCACTGACTCCAGACTACACAAAAATCTGATCTCAATGCACCTTTATCATTTTGTGTATTCCCCAATTTTGTTCTTTTCCTTCATATTTTAATACACAGTATCGGGTTGAAGTTTGATTGACGTTAAAGGCTTATAGCTTTTGAGAGGCTAACATTTTTCTTTTCTCTCAATAATATTAAGTTTATGGGAACTATGCATCAGTATATTCAATTTTCTATTTCCTCTCATTTTATTAGCTAATAAGGACAATATAAAATAAATGTAAAACATTCAGATAACGGTAGAATAAACCCTGATATTCACTAGGAATTGCAATGCTGCTCAAATTGAACTGATGTCTGGCTGGAAGCACCACTATGCAATGGCTGAAAATATATAGTACAGTACTCATCTCTTGGCTGTTTTATAACAACTCAGAATTAGATATATGATAGACAGTTTAGGGATTTAAGAGTGGAATGTGTTAAAGTCTGAATTAGGCAAGAGTTGGGCTATGAAATTGAATGTCATGTACTGTTATTAATGCACCTACCTGGTATGCTGTGAGTGGACAGAACAAGGGCTCCACCTGCTCTGCTGTATCAGCCATCCTCACACAATTAGCTGGGTCTGAAAATCCCACTTGAAGGTCTTTATTTTTATAAATTAATATTTGCCCACTCCTGTGCATATATCCAGAAAAGACAAAAACTCTAATTTGAAGATACATGCACCCCAATGTTCACTGCAGCACTGTTTACAATAGCCAAGACATGGAAGCAACCTAAATGTCCACCAACAGAGGAATGGATAAAGAAGATGTGGCACATATATACAATGGAATATTACTCAGCCACAAAAAAGAATGAACTAATGCCATTTGCAGCAACATGCATGGACCTAGAGATTATCATACTTCATGAAGTCACATAGAGAAAGACAAATACCATATGATATTGCTTATATGTGGAATCTAACATATGATACAAATGAACTTATTTACAAAACAGAAATAGACTCATACACATAGAAAACAAACTAATGGTTACCAAAGGGCACAGTGGGGAGAAGGATAAATTAGGAATTTGGGATTAACAGATACACACTATTATATATGAAATAGATAAACAACAAGGGCCTACTGTATAGTACAGGGAACTATATTCAATATCTTATAATAACCTATAATGGAAAAGAATCTGAAAAAGAAAAAAATACATATATATATATAAACTGAATCACTTTGCTGTACACCTGAAACACTGTAAATCAACTATACTTCAATTTAAAAAATAGGAAGATCACTATCAATGCTCTACAAAACACAAAAGTACAAAAGAAGGACTCTTCTTGATGTCAGAAATCAGCTATTATTATATCCATTTGCGTTTGTTCTTATCTTATTACACTCCTGGTCAGTGCAAAACATGTTGCCTCTTCCTGTGATGAATCATCTTTATTTATACACTCAAAGCATAATATTGAGCCAACTGATTGTTAAACCCCACTAGTGGAATAGTTTGGGAATCAGAGAATCTGCAAATGGTATATAAATGGCCTGAGGAATTTGGCTGCCCCAAACACTCAAATGGAGAATATCTTATCCTCGGAATAATTTCTAATGAATATTAGCCTATGTGGAATGTTCAGTATGTAGACAACTCAGTGCATTTCTAGAACTTCCCTGGATAAGCTGGTGTGCTGGATGTCCATTCCACCTATAGGCCCTACTCTCTGCTCCGGGAGGCTGACCTGAAATCAATGAGTTTCTTTACTTTCTGGTTCCAGCTGGGTTTGGCCAATGGGAAGCACCGATAAGAGAATGGAGGGAGGAAGGAAAGTGATTCGGGGTATTTATTTCCTAGCCTCTTCCTTGCAGTGGTGCCTTTGTCACAGCTCCTATCAGCTCCTTTTTTCTGCACACCTCTCTCTGGCTATAGACAAACACTCACTCTCCCTTGCCTGTTGAAGCCTAGGGGTGGTAACAGCCCCAGGGTCACTAGTCTTATGGTCTCCTTTACCCTGATGACATCTTTGTAAACAGTCCCTCTATCAAACTTTCATCGAAATCCCAACTTTAGATATACCACCTGTTTTCCAGATACTGACCGATAACCCTTGGTTGCTGCATCTACATGTCTAAAAGTAATTTAGCCTCCAAGGCCAGAGAGGCAAATAAAACATCCAGGTGCAGCAAGGAGGTCTTTCTAAATCTATAACAAGTTCTAATTTGAGGTTCTACGAAAGCTCTCAATGAAAGTCCCTGAATGAAGGAGAAATTTCTTGTATGGTCCCCACTGTTATTTCTAGAATTGGATCCAGAGAAAAAATGCCAGTGAATTCTGGAAATGACTTGTCAACTCAAATCCATGTTTCCTTGAGAAGTTGCAAATTCACTGTAGCAGGCTTTGAGCAGAAAATATTTGTCTAAAATGAAAAACTGGAAGCCAACAATGTATGGTTAGAAAATGTAAAATGTCATTTTTTAAATTGGGGAAGATAGATGTAAAGTGGAAGGTTCCATTCTGTCCTTAATTACGTAGCTGGGTCTTCTGTGACTCTCAGTCTAATCTGCATAGATACAAAAATTACAGAGAAATCTAGAAGCTTAAAAAAAAAAGAAAGAAAGAAAAGAAAAGAAACAATGGCTGTAATTAAATGACAAAAGAAACTATATTCAAATAAAATTAAGGGTTTGACTTAAAGCTACTGTGGAGGACATCTCCTTTTGTTTCTTCCTATGTAGTGTTTAAAGGAGAATGAAACAAAAAGAGCTTTCAGCAAGTGCCTCAGCAATGACTTGTAGCCCCAGCCTGAGCAGAAGTTTGCTGGTCCAAAGTACCCTGTGCGTCCAGCTTGTCTGTTTTATGACTTTTCTTTCTATCCCTGTGCTCCATGTAAAAGCCATGGAGAAGAGGCCCAAGAATCAGAAAGAAAGAAGAAACTCAGAATTTAGTTGTTAGGTTTATCCATCATATCAAAAGGTTAAAAGATCCATCTGTGACTAAAATGGAAGTTATTATGATAATAATGATTTTAAAAAGAGAAATATTTCAGATATACAGAAAATCACCCATATCTATGCCCACCAATATTTAATAAACATAAATATCTTGCCATGTTGCTTCATTTTTTTTAAAGCCTAAAACCTTTTGGATATAGTTAAAAAATACTTGAATCCCCTTATTATACAATCCCCACCCTTCAAAGAGATGACATAGAATTACTAGTCACTTAAATTTTAAAGCTTTAAAATTTTAAGTTTTAAAAAACTTTTTGGCAAATGGACCCCATTATAGATCTGATTAAAACAATAGACCCTCTCCTCAAAAAATGAACATATATACAATTTTGATTACAGTTGCAATTCATGAATCAACTATCAGATTATTCGATGACCTCGAGTAGAACAGATTGCATTCTACAAAAAAGTTATCCATTCTGCATGCTCTTCTTACAATGTGAGGTTGATGCTCTGTTACTGAGAAGCTGGGACTATCTCCTTGCTTCCCTTTAAATCTGGGCAGACCTTTGAAATGGCTTTAATGGAGCAAAAGATTCATTTGGACCCCTACCTTACACCATAAACAAAATTAACTTAAAATGAACCAAAGGCTTAAATGTATTAGCCAAAACTATAAAACTTTTAGAAGAAAACATAGATGTAAATATGTGTGACCTTGCACTAGGCAATTGTTTCTTCACACCTAATGACAACTAAAACATAAGCAATCAAAGGACAAATACATAAATGGGACTTCATCAAAATTAAAGATTTTGTGCTTTAAAGGACACCATCAAGAAAGACAACCCAAAGAATGGGAGAACAATTTGACAGATCATGTATCTTATTATGGACTAGTACCTGGAATATATAAAAAATTCTTACAACTCACCACGATCAAGTTGGATTCAACCCAGGGTCACAAGGATGGCTCAACATACGCAAATCAATCAATGTGTGATACACCACATCAACAAAAGAAAAGACGAAAACGGCATGGTCATCTCAACAGATGCAGAAAAAGCATAAAATTCAACATCATTCATGATAAAAACTCTTACCAAAGTGGGTAGAGAGGGAACATATGTGGGTCTGTCTATTTATAACAGACCCACAGCCAACATAATACTCAACAGTGAAAAGCTGAAAGCCTTCCCACTAGAATCTAGAACAAGAGAAGGATACCCACTCTCTCCACTTCTATTCAACTTAGTATTGGAAGTCCTAGCCACACCAATCAGGCAAAAAAAAAGAAATAAAAGGTATCCAAATTGGAAGGGAAGAGGTAAAACTGTCATTTTATGCAGATGACACAATACTATATATAAAAAACCCTAGACTCCACACAAAAACTATTAGAACTGATAAACAAATTCAGCAAGGTAGCTGGATACAAGACTAATATACAGAAATCTTTACATTTCTTTACACTAACAATGAAATATCAGAAAGGGAAAGTAAAAGCAATCCATTTTAAAATCCCATTTTAAAAAATACTTAGGAATAAACCTGACCAAGGAGGTGAAAGACTTATATGCTAAGAATTATAAAACATTGATAAAAGAAATTGATAAAGCATTAAAATAGAAAGATACCCCATGCTCTTGGATCGGAAGATTTAATATTCTCAAAATGGCAATACTACCCAAAGCAATCTACAGAAACTACTCATGACATTTTTGCAGAACTAGAACAAATAATCCTAAAATTTACATGGAACTATAAAAGACCCAGAATTGCCAAAGCAATCCTGAGGAAAAAGAACAAAGCTGGAGGTATAACCCTCTCAGACTTCAGACAGTACTACAAAGCTACAGTAATCAAAACAGTGTGGTACTGGCACAAAAACAGACATATGGGTCAATGGAACAGAATAGAGCCCAGAAATAAACAGACACACCTACAGTCAATTAATCTTCAAAAAAAGGAAGCAAGAATATACAGTACATAAAAGACAGCCTCTTCAGCAAGTGGCATTGGGAAAGCTGGACAGTCGCACATAAATCGATGAAGTTAAAACACTCTCTCACACCGTACACAAAAATAAACTCAAAATGGATTAAAGACAAATATAAGACACAATACCATAAAACTCATAGAAGAGAACATAGGCAAAACATTCACTGACATAAATCAATGTTTTCTTACCTTGGTGTCCCAAGGTAATAGAAATAAAAGCAAAAATAAACAAATGGGACCTAATCAAACTTATAAGCTTTTGCACTGCAAAGGAAACCATAAACAAAATGAAAAACGACCCTCAGAATGGGAGAAAATATTTGCAAATGATGCAACCAACAAGGGCTTAATTTCCAAAATATACAAACAGCTCATACAACTCAATAAGAAAAAAACAAACAACCCAATCAAAAAATGGGCAGAAAACCTAAATAGACATTTCTCCAAAGAAGACATACAGAAGACCAATAGGCACACGAAAAGATGCTCAACGTCACTAATTTTCAGAGAAGTGCAAATCAAAACTGCAATGAGGTATCACCTCACACTGGTCAGAATGGCCATCATCAAAAGTCTACAAATAATAAATGCTGGAGAGAGTGTGGAGAAAAAGGAATCCTCCTACACTGTTGGTGGGAATGTAAATTGGTGCTGCGACTATGGAAAACAGTACAGAAGTTCCTTAAAAAACTAAAAATAGAGTGGCCATATGATCCAGCAATCCCACTCCTGGGCATATATCCAGAGAAAACTCTAATTTGAAAAGATACATACACCCTAGTGTTCATAGCAGCACTATTTACAATATCCAAGACATGGAAGCAACCTAAATGCCCATGGACAGATGAATGGATAAAGAAGATGTGATATGTATATGCAATGGAATACTACTCAGCCATAAAAAAGAATGAAATAATACCATTTGCAGCAACATGGATGGACCTAGAGATTATCATACTAAGTGAAATAAGTCAGTCAGGCAGAGAAAGACAAATATCATATGATATCACTTATATGTGGAATCTAAAATATGCTACAAATGAACTTATTTACAAAATAGAAACAGACTCACAGACATAGAAAACAAATTTATGGTTACCAAAGGGGAAAGGGGCTGAGTGAGGGATAAATTAGGAGTTTGGCATTAACAGATATATACCACTATATATAAAATGGATAAACAACAAGGACCTACTGTATAGCACAGGGAACTCTATTCAATACCCTGTAATAAACCATAATGGAAAAGAATATGAAAAGGAATATATATGTGTGTGTGTATGTGTGTGAATCATTTTACTGTACAGCACAAATTAACACAACATTATAAATAAACTATACTTCAATAAAAAATTTCTTACAACTCAATAATAAAAAGACAAAAAGCCCAATTTTAAAAATGGGCAAAGAATTTTCCTCTTAGGTATTTCTCGCAAGATGATATACAAATGACCAATAAGCACATGAAAAGTGTTCGACATGAATTGCCACTAGGAAAGTGCAACTCAAAACCACAGTATTGTACCACTTCATACCTACTGGGGTAGCTACAATAAAAAAAATGCAGATACCAATAAGTATTGCTGAAGAAGTGGAGAAATTGGAACACTTATGCATTTGCTGGTGGAAATTTAAAATGGTGCAGCTACTTTGGAAAATGGTTTATAAGAAAAAGAATAGTGACATAAACTCAAAAGAATGTAGAAGTAAAAATATGATGATAATAACAACAATAATAATAAAGAACAGAGCAGAAATATGTGAAGTAGAAACATTATTACAGAGAGGATTGACACAACCAAGAGCTTGAATTTAGAAAACAAACAATAAAATTGAGAAATCCATGGTAAGATTGATTTAAAAAAGTCATCAGTAACAACTGTCAAGAATGAGAAAGGGGACAGATTTCTATAGATTAAAAAAAGTATTTTGATTAATTCCATACCAATCTTTTTGGTAAGCAGGCAAATAAAAAAATTAGAAAAACAAAAATAATATGGGCTCAGAAAAAAATAGAAAATTTGAATATTCCTTAAATAATCAAAGATATTGAATTAGCAGTCTACTAAACAATAAAGGAAGAAATAATTCCAGTCTTCCACAAAATCTTCCAGAAAATAGAAAAATAATAAAAGGAACACATCCAGACTCTTCTGACCAGCATAATGTAGATACCAAATCATAATAAGGAGAGGAGAAAGAAAAAAATTATGTTTTACTCATTAACATAATATAAGAATCATAAGCAAAATAATAACAAACTGAATAAAGCAATATATGCAAAGGATAATACATCACATCTAAATTGCATTTATCACAGAAATGCAAAGTTGCTATATCATTAGGAAATCGAATAATGTAAATCAACCTATTAACACATCAAAAGATAAAAAAACAAACTTGTGATTGTTTCAGTAGTTGCAGAAAAAACCTTTGATAAAATTCAACATCCATTCGTGATTTAAAAAAAATAAACTTCTCAGCAAACTAGGAATATAAGAAAATCCCCTTAGTCTGACAAAGGGATGTGCAAACAACCAAAGTAAACATAAACTTATGAGTGAAAAGTTGAACTCTTTTGTCTCTGAGAACAGGATTAAGACAAAGATGCCTGGTATTATCATCTATATCCAACACTGTATTGGCTGCTCTAGCCAGTGCAGAAAGTAATCAAAAAGGATATGAAGGGTGAGAAATGTAGAAAAAGGAGCCAATTTGTTAAGTTTCTGTGTTTAGAGAAGCCCGATGAATCTACAGTTAAATTTATCAGAATTAACAAGAGTGTTGCAAGGTTGTGGAAAAAATCAATATTCAAAAATTAATTGCATCCTTCCCTCCTACCCTTCGCCCTTTCTTCCCTCCCCTCCCCTCCCCTGCTCATCCCTATATGCACAGAGTAGAATACTACACAAACTGGGTGCAGCCACACATCAAAGTTAATGAATCATTTCACAAACCAAACGGAGGGTGGAAAAAGCAAGAAATGTTATGCATTTTTCCATTTAAATAAAGTGCAAAAACTGGCAAAACTGAACTATATATTTAGGAGTGCAAACATAGAGGGTTAGAACATAAAGAAAAACGAAAACCAATCAAATATATATATATATAATATTTCTGCATTTTTTAAGATGTACTATATATTACAATAAAAGAACAAAAAATTCTCAAAACAATGTATGAGACAGGGTAGCAATGATAAAGAGGCCCTTTCACATTTGGCTCTGTATATTTCTGTGTTGTTGAAATCTATTACAAAGAGAATACACAGTTTTCATGTATCATCTATTTAATTAATTAATTTATTTATTGGCTGTGTTGGGTCTTCGTTGCTGCGCACGGGCTTTCTCTAGTTGCAGCGAGCAAGGGCTACTCTTAGCTGCAGTGCCCGGGCTTCTCATTGCAGTGGCTTCTCTTGTTGCAGATCATGGGCTCTACGCTTGCAGGCTTCAGTAGTTGCAGCATGCAGGCTCAGTAGTTGTGGCATTCAGGCCCTAGAGCACACGGGCTTCAGTAGTTATGGTGTGTGGGCTCAGTAACTGTGGCTCGTGGGCTCTAGAGCGCAGGCTCAGTAGCTGTGGCTCACGGGCTTAGTTGCTCCGCGGCATGTGGGATCTTCCCGGACCGCTGATTGAACCCTTGTCCCCTGCATTGGCAGGCAGATTCTTAACCACTGCGCCCTGTAATTTTACAGGGAAGTCCCTGTAATTTATTTTTAATACCAATACAGATTTTTCAAAACTGCAAAAATACTCCAAAATTATTTGTATAAATTTTAAGAGGAAAAGGATGTTTCCGAATGAGAGAAGATATACAATGGATAGAGGCAAAACAAACAAATAAAAAGCGGAAACATTTGAGGACCTTCAGGTAGTTTAATGTAGCTGGGGCAAAGGGTACACATGTGGGAATGAATCTGAGCTCTCTCGAATCGGATCTCTAAAGAGCTAGGACTGTAACCATTTAAATGGAGTTTGAGGTCACACATTGAATCACATGACAGTATTCTTTTTACTTTGACCCTCGTGCACAGACTATGACCCAAACCCCATCAGAGCTGGTAATAAATTCCACAATTATTAGCAGTTCTAACTACAGAGAGCCAAAGAATTGATGAGACCAAGAAGAAAGGTCTGCCCTTTAATCAGAAGCTATACATTCAAGTCACCTTCAAGGCAATTTTCTGGGGCAAACCACTGCCCATGCATTTATATGTGGTTAATGAGTAATGAAAAGCCCTTTTGAATGTTCAGAGACCCTTTTCATTTGCACACAATTAGGATAAAAATGAAACGTGCAGATTAACATTGAATGACATTCTTCTGTTATCTTTTTTCTATCACATAAGGCAAGAAAACCAAAGGTCTCTTTGTCATAATAGGGTCTAATTTGCTTAATACCCGAATTTACAAACTTGATTTTTTTTCTCCCCTCCAAGAATATGCCAATGGTTTCTGAGCTCCTGAATAATCTCAGAAAGTGTTACTGCAACACATTGCGTATATAAACTCAGAATTCAGAAGACTGGTAGGGAAATTTAAGTTCAGAGGAGGAAGTATGAAAGGTAAATGGTAAATGTTTAATGTGGCAATTGAACTTTAAAAGATATTTGTTTCCCGAGGGTAAAGGCAGTGGATAAACTTTCTAAATGCATTTTAGCTTGAAGTCTGTTTGCAAATTAGTGTGGATACAAATACAGTATCTAAGGACATCTTGCTGTGGAAAGATATGGAAGCACACAAGTGGTGAGCTTGTTTGCAGAAGGTAAATTATAGAAACTCGGGTATCAAATCTTCTGTTTTCTCTGTATGAACAGTCTGTGTGGTGATGAAGAGGAAAGTGCTCCAGAGGGTCTCGCTGAAACTCTCAGGTGTATCACCTGGAACAAATTGGTCGATGCCTTTCCACCTTGGGCGGGGGGGGGGGGGGGGGGGCA
>NW_006780523.1:1762819-1797848 GCF_000442215.2 Lipotes vexillifer
TTGAAGAAAAGTAGCGCACTTCAAATGTTGCCTGATACGTTGTGGGACTCACTCAATGTAACTATCATTAGTGTTTGAACGTATATTATGATATAGAAAATGAAATCATTTTTTAGTCATAAGAAGATAGTAATTTTTTAATAACCATTTCGTAAGCATGGCTTCATATGTGATGCTAGTTAATTGGATGTTTAGTAATTTGTTTCCATAACCATCTGCTCTACATCTGCGCTTTTAACTGCTTCCAACTCACACACATTGAGGCCATAGGTTTCATATAAAAAGCTTCATGAATCCCTCATGGAACTCCTGCAAGCCTCCAGCCTCATTTTTCCTCCTGTGCTCTCTGAACCACTTCCTGTAGTCTCAGCCTATCTCTGCATCATCGTCGGTGGAGCTGGCCTGCAAATCTCTAGGAATGCTACCTTTGCTATAAGTGCCGGCTCAGCCCACACCTTCGAAGAAGGCCACGGCGCCCTAGCCCACAACCCTGCCAGTCAGACCCACAAACTCACTGGTCCCCAACAGTCCAAACAAAAACTGAACAGTGTGTGCAATGATTTCAAACTTTCAAACCACTATCTTCTGAAATGGAGGTTCTTAAAAACTGTGCTCAAGGTCAAAATCCAGCCTGACAATGACCATCAATGAAAGAGACTGGAGCCTACCAGAAAATGAGCAGAGTCGCAATATAATAAATTCCATACCCCCCAGCAGGGCGACCCACAAACTGGAGAATAATTATATGGCAAAGGTTCTCCCACAGGAGAGTTCTGAGTCCCACTCAGGCTCCCCAGCCCGGGGGTCCTGCACCAGGAAGTTGAACCCCCAGAGCATTTGGCTTTGAAGGCCAGTAGGGCTTAACTGCAGGAGCCCCATAGGACTGGGGGAAATAGAGTCTCCACTCTTGAAGGGCCACACAAAACCTCACGCGCATCAGGACCGGGGGCAAAAGCAGTAATTTGATAGGAACCTGGGCCAGACCTACCTGCTGGTTCTGGAGAGTCTCCTGGAGAGGCAGAGGACAGCTGAGGCCGACACTGGAGGACACTGGCGGCAGCCATATTTGGGAGTGTTCTATGCTGGCGTGGGTGGGACCCTCCCTCTAGCTCATTAGCACCAAGACCTGTGCTAGGATGCCTCAGGCCGAACAATTAACTGTGCTGGGACACAGCCCACCCATCAGTAGTAGCCAGGTTGCCTAAAGACTAAAGAGCCCACAGCTGTCTCTGGACACGCCCCCTAGACGTGTTCCTGCACACCTGAGGGTGAAGATCCAGCTCCACCCACCAGGGGGCAGGCACCAGAAGCAAGAAAACTACAACCCCCCAAAGCAGGCCAGACCCTACCCTGGGACCAGCTGGGCCCTGGCCCTGCCCACCAGCAGGCCAATACAACCTTCAGGACACCCCAGACCCGAGACACAACTGTGTCAGGAACTGCCCCCATGCTGCCACCAAAGACCTGAAACGAGCTCTGGGATCCCTGGGCCCTGCAGCCAGACTCCGGGAACCAGCTTTGCCTGCCAGTGGACTGGCACGAACCCAGGATCTGGCTTCACCTGCCAGTGGGTGGGCAACAGCCCCAGAGACTTCGGGACCCTGACTCCGCCCACCAGTGAGCCAGCAGTAGCCCCGGGGCCCCCTAGGATTCTGCAACCAGCCACCTCATGACCAGGCCCCACGAAACAGCAGCCAGCAGCATGCATACAAGGCAGGGCCTGGCAACCAACAAGACAAGGGGCCCAACCAAGCCTACTAGACCACCCATATACTCAGGCGTTGAGGGGGAACCCTAGAGCATATAGCTTGAGTGACAAGAGGGGAGTGCACTGCTGGGACACAGGACATCTCCTACAGAGGGCCACCGCTCCAAGGTTGAGAAATGTATCTAACCTACCACAGACATAAAAATGCAAAAAGCAACTTAAACAAAATGGGGTGGCAGAGGAATATGCTCCATACAAAGGAACAGGATAAAAGCCCAGAAGAACTGAGTGAAGTGGAGATAGGCGATCTACCCGAGAGAGAATTCAGAGTAATGGTTGTAAAGATGAGCAAAGAAACTCGGGAGGCAAATGGATGCACAGAGCAAGAAGTTAGAAGTTTTTAGCAAAGAGTTAGAAATATAGAGAACAACCAGAGATGAAGAATACAGTAAACTGAAATGAAAAATATGGAATCAATTTAGACTAACTGATACAGAAGAACAATCAGCCAGCTGAAAGAGGCGTGGAAAACACTGCCGCTGAACAGCAAAAAGCAAAAAAGAATGAAAACAATGTTTTTTACCTTCTTAAAGGGGTTGCAAAGGAAGGAGGAGGAGGAGAAACAGGAAAAGGAAGAAGAGGAAAAGGATAAGAAAGAGAAACAAAGAAGAATATGCAACAGAGATGATAAGACAACACAGAGCTTAAAATGATTATTATCTGGCCCTTTTCGGAAAATAAGCTTCCTGACCCCTGTCCTGAAACACAAATTTTATCTTTTCAAGCTTAATAAAATCCTTCTATGGCTTCCCAACACTCTCAGGATAAAGTCTTCACTCCATCATTTGGCCCTGCCTGTCATTTGGCCCTTATCAATTTGGCCTCCGCATGCACCCTCCTTTCAAGGAGCCCTGAACCTTTCTGAATGCTCCATGACCTGTCACTCCTCTGTGCCTTTGTAAACACTTCTCTCCCTTGAATACCCTTTTCCTCTTGCCCACATGGAAAACTCTTCCTTGAAGCTTCAGGTAAATTGTCACCTCCTCCCTGAAGGCCTCCCTCCCTGACTCCCTCAAGCAGAATTAAGATATCCTCTGCACACCCACAGCACTTAGTTATGCCCTCTCCTACTGCACTTAATATATTGCTGTCTGAGCCACCACTCTCAGCTGGGGACTGAAAAGTTTTTCATTGCCTTCTGCTGTTTATAAGGCAGACACAGCCTTAAAACAGTTCTGTTTGAATTTACTTCTGCTTCTATTTACTGTTTACTTAATTCAGAAAAACAGGAAAGATAGACCAAGAGTCCCACATTGAAAGTATTGTCAGACAACTGACAAGAACATAATCCAGTCCTAGAAAATGGTTTGAGAAATAATCAAAACATTACGTGGGAAGTCAAGACATCTTAAAGATATTCTTGGAAGAGAATAAGCCTTCATTTTATGGATCTATGAGTCACTCCGTTCCAAATTGATGCTATTTAGGAAGTCTGCTACCTGAAGTTCCTATACGATTTAAAGGATAAAAGAGGAAATGGACAAAGATATAAGAAATGGCTAGTCAATTGGAGCGGAAATGAAAAAATCCACATGAGTGTCCACAGTGCTCTGAATGACACAAAATTATTCATTCTTAAAGATCGACTAACTAATTAAATAAATTATAGTACATGCATACTATTGAATTCTATGGGGAGTTCAATAGGATGAGATAATACGGAAAAAGGTTCATGCTAAAAATCTATATAAACTATGACTTTTTATGTCGTTTACTCAAAATAAAAGACAAAACATCCTTTGTGTGTATATTTGTGTATATAAATGCATTTTAAAGATGTGCAGAGTATGCCTGCTTAGCAAAAAAGTTTCCTCTGTGAGGAGGGGAGAGGATCGGGTATGGGAGAGCAGAGTTGGGGAGCCGGGAATCCAGGACAAAGGGCACTTTAACTGTTAACACTACTTGTGGATTGCTTGAATTTTTAAAATTAATGGACACATTTTTCTTTTTGTCAAATTAAATTAAAACCAATAAAATATCCATTCAAATCACATCCAGATCCTGCAATATATAACCTCTCAATAGGGTCTAGAAATGTTGGTGATATATTCTAATCTCATTAACTTAAAAATTATTCTTCTTAGAATATATATATGTAGTGTATATATATATATATATATATATATAATGATATATATGTATATAAAATGAAAGACCATAGGTACTGAAATGGGAATTCTAGGTCTCAAAGACAAGTTGAGAAAATCAGAATTAAACCCAGACAAACTAAAGCAGTTTCTGTTCAAGTTGCATGAGACAGGTAGGAGATAAAAGTCAGGTGACCATGGAAGGGCTATACATGGATATATGGCAAAAAAGTGGGGGGGGGTGGAGAGGAGGGTTTATGATTTCTCACAACCAGGGATACCAGATTAGAATGACTCTGCCAAACCAACATAATTTTCATCTTTGAAAATTAGCAAAGTTGTATGGTTAACTTCAGGGTAGCCTCCATTGAAGTGTAAAGTGATTTTCTCCTCTGTGATTCATTAATTCATTGATTCATGCACTTATCAGAGATTTACTGAGTGCCTACAGTGTGCCAGCCCCTGTCCTTGGTATGGAGGGTTACGGAGAAGAAATACTCACACCCTTTCTTGCACTTACAAGGCTCATCGTCTAGATACAGTCTTATGTTGAGCCAGTGACATCTAAGGGACTTGTGGCTATCTGGGACCATATTGGTCGTGTGAATTTCTCTAACAGTTTGCTAGAGATTCCTCTAAATAGACCACATATGGAACTCCCTTTATGTAGGACTGGCCCTGTGGACCTGAGTTGTTCACAACCCCTTTACCATCTCGGCTGTCTAAACTCGGCACAGGGGTTAGCGAACTTTTTCAGTCAAGGGCCAGATATTAAATACTCTAGGCTTTGCGGGCTAAAAGGTGAAACATGGGTGTTATATACCCATTTCAAATATAAAAACCATTCTCAGCATGTGAGCCATACAAAAACAGGGCAGGATTTGGTCTATAATTTTCCAATCCCTGTTCTAGCAGCAAAGTTGCAAAGTTGCTTGTCCAATTAAAGCCAGGTAGTTGGCTAAAGCTTGGGTTATACAATGGAGGGCAAAATAGTCACAGTCCTTACCTTTGCAGACTTTAACCCTAGGCACATGCCTGGCACGTAAAGGAGGTCCTTGTACTTAGTAGCAACTCTAGTCCCTTGAGGGTGTATGTAAATTCCATTTAATCTGCATGTCACAAATACAGCAGCTCTTTGAAAGCATCACTTATACACTTACCCCATTATACTAGAATGAACTGTTCTCATGTCTGCATACGCAATAGGTGAAAACCTCTGATGAACCACGAGCAAGTTTTATTTATCATCTTTATATTCTTAGTGCCTAGTCCTACCAGCCCCTAGTACACGTTATGTACTCAATAAATGCTTGTCAGGATGAATGGAATCGAACTGCTTTTTATCACGTTATTTGGGTGCCTTTTTAGGTGACCACTTTTCCTTTTGCTAGATTTATCTGTGTTGTAAGAAAGACTGAATTCAAAGGCTTCACGTTTGAGAATGGAAGTGGGCGTATTTTCACTGCAGTTGACATCATCATAAGGTCTAAAAAAAATTTTTGTGACATCCTATATTTTCAGCTGGGGTTTACAGCAAACTATTGTTTTCCTTTTCTCCAAGGGAAAAGCTTACCTAACTACAATTTTCTTGTCGGTTTCACCAGGACAAGAGGCTGTTTGTTTGCACACCGCTCTTGTGAGATCGATCATGTCTTACATCTTTTTTTATTCTTCATTATTTCATAAAGTAAAGGGACAGCTTTTTCTCATGTTGGCTGTTCTGTCTTTGGGTCCTGTGGGTAAAACCGAATACCCAGATAGTGACTACTCAAATGCCCTTCTGAGTGGCTGAAGCAGACCTTTGTCTTCTATCTGAGCAGGTGTGAAGCTGAATGTCTGTCTCAGTCAGCCTGAAAGATGCAAAAGCTCTTAAAAGCATATTCTATTTTTACCAGTAAAGAAAGGATGCATTTTTATCATAGAAAATTTGAACATAATAGAAAAATGGAAAATGGGAGAGTATCCCCACCATATACACATCTATTATAACCTTTTTGCTCAAGTTTAAGCTTTACATACCTCTGTTTCTTCATCAATAAAATGGAGATATAATCATACCTCTAGAAGGGTAGCAGAATATACCACCCCAAAATGGGCCACTTTGGCATATTGATTATTTGGGACTCTAGGTACGTGAAAACAGGAAATACAGGGAGAGACTTTGAGCTCCGTTTACCTGCCTACGGACAGATCTTTCAAAAGGAACTCAGTTATCATAGACCCTCTCCCTGGGCGTCTCATCAGCTAGGGAGGATTGACTCATCACAGGAGAGGACACTAGAAATCAAAACTACCCCCAGACAAACTTTGTCACAAACTCTCCTGCCTCCCATCTTTCCTAAACATCATTTCCTCTCCCCTGAAAGGCCTCTATCCCCCTGCCCTTTCTCTATGAAGATGGTGTTAATCCTGAATTCGAAAGTCATCTCTTTGAATTACTCATTTCCCCTGGGTACCTCCCATGTACACACGAGGTGTACATGTTATTAAACTTCTGTTTTTTGCCTTTTATTACAGGGAATCTCGGTCAATAACCCAGAAGGGTAGAGGAAACATTATTCGGCCTCCCCTTTACTCCTCGCAGTGTTGTGACGAGTATTAAAAGAACTAATACATGATAATGCCTAGAAGAAATTATCTCACATAGTCAGTGTGAATATCACCTTTAAACATCTTGTTTACTTATACACTTATAACACACACTTGCTATGTAATTAAAATATTTTAGTTAACATAATCATGACCAAATGCCTCCGACATATTATTATTAGTAACGGTATAGGATGTTTGATATAAAAGAACCTCCAATTTTCACACATTTTATAAAGTAAGCTGAAGTCAGTCTATGAAATCCATGAATATTCACATTATTTGAAATTTTAACGGATCCCATTCAACCACAATTGCCAAAATAGCCTAGAAAGCCTGTTCATGAAACTACTTGACTCTAAAACCACTTACAGAGGGAACATGCTTTGAAATTGTCAAAAGATATCTTCATTTGAGCTAAGCTTCAAATAGGTAATTGAATATTTGAATACTTATGGAAACTAAATCTGAATAACGCTACAGAAGCCCATCACAGTTGCTATAGTAATACCATAATTATTTACACTGCTGCCATAATATTCTTTTATTTTCCTGAATCATAAAAGGTTGGAGATTATTGTTGATCACTTATTAAGTTCCTTAATAGTGACATTTTAAAAAGCCTATAGGCTGTTTGTCCCCACCCTTCTACTTAATTTTCCATTTCAGGGACGACTTACTTGATGGGCAAAGTAGACAGTGGAGAAGGGTTATGCATTAGAAGTGTGTCTGTGAATGCAAAATGTAATGGGTAATTGTTGTAGCTACCGAGATGAGAACCACAGAGTGAAAAACATAGGCAATGACACCACAATCCCAGGCGATAAATTATCAACTGACCTGTCATGTCAGTTCTCACAAGAAATACAAATACATTTGACCCTTGAACAATGAGGGGGTTAATCCACATATAATTTATAGTCACCACCCCCCTCCTTGGTTCCTCTGCATCTGGGGATTCAACCAATCAAGGACCTCGCAGTACTGTAGTACTAACTATTGAAAAATATCCACCTATAAGTGGACCCGCACAGTTCTTGTATAAATATACGTGAAAAATAAGTTCAAGTTGGTTGAAGTAAAGAAATGCAAAATTTAACAAAAATGAGACCCAAAGTTTTGTATAGTAAAGAAGTAAAAATAAATAGACTAATAAATTCCAATGCTGGAGAAATTGTGAAAAGAGATATGCTTATTACATGTTAATGCAGCCCTTTCAGTGGATAGTTTAATCACGCATAGGTAGAGACATTAAATAATCATACCCTTTGGCCCAACAATTCCACACATGGAAATTTACTCTAAGTGACTAATCAAAACAACAAAGTTTGCTTTATTAAAATGTTTTTGGTCACCTTATGTATTATATTAAAAATAACTGTAAACAATTTAAATACTCAGCCAAAGAATTATTCAGTATATTGCAAGAATTGTATTGCTATAACATAATATTAAGCTGCTATCATAAAGAATACATCTGAGGATGATGTAAAAGCTTAGAAAATAACTGGAAGTTAATATTTTGTGAGACACACTGGGACACAAAATTGGATGATAGTAGAAACCTTTTAAGGAATCAGGTTTAAGACTTAAAATATTCCAACTTTGCAAGCCATTATAGTAAATAATTTTCCCTCTGAAAATGCAGTAAAGAATAACTAAAACATCTAACCGGAAATTAAACACCATTTTTTCAAATTTCACTGAATTGTTACTTGATGAATTGTTTCTTGAATTGCTTTTTCTTGTTCCCACATTGAGCATTTAGTGGACCTATTTATACCGTAAGTTCCAATTGCTACTGAATTCCACACACCATCACTTATTTTGCTCAAAATTTCTCATTTGGGACTAAGGAGTCTATATTTCCATCACAGCTCTAGCATTTGGCCTTCTTTTATAGCCTTTTTTGTTTCCACAGAGAAACTTTATTTTCCCCACACTTCGAGAGTAACAGTGAATAGGGAAGCACACGACTGGGTGGAGAGGCTGGGCAGCCAGCTAGGCTCACTCTTTGGCTAAGTGACTTGCTTTGGTTCCTTAACCTCAGGGTGCCCATGGGTCCAGTGCGTGCCTCTGCCACCAACCCCCTTCACTATACGCCATGAGCCAAGTTGTTGCCATTCCCAAAATGAGCCTAGCACTGTTGTTCTAGGAACCTTTCTTTATACACACCGCTCCCTCTGCTGGGCTATTCTCATCCCTACCCCTCACATCAAATTGCTAGTCACCTTTTAAGTCAAAGGTCAAGCGTGACTTTCTCTGACACCTCCAGGAACAACTAATCCTGGTACCATCCCCCTGATATTGAGCATAAAGTGAGTACACAGTCACGTCCTGAATTATGCTTGCCTGTGGGAGTTTTTAACTGTGTTAACTGTGAATGAAAGATTCAGGACAGAGCAAAACTAGGGATCTATTTTCAGTTTCAACCGAAGTTAAAGGAAATTCCTCATGTAAGAGAACCACATGTGGTGTGTGATAAGCATTAAAAAAATTCATACATGTATAATGTCTAGAAGAAAGTCTCACACATAGTACGTACTCAACCAATGGTAGGCAACCCTTTCTAGTTTTGAGGCTTTCAGAAAAAGGGTCACCAATCTTGAAGGACTCAGTTTAGAGACATAGAGAGCCATGGCGTTAGGTATTATCCTCCCTGGTGCTGGTAAGCAAAGGTTAACTCACCAAGATCAGTGATTAAGGCAGCCCATGCAAGATGTGGATATTCCATCAAAACCGAGACTCATGGGACAGAAGAATCGATTTAGGAAGGATGAGAACTCTTCCCCTCACCATCCAGGAAACCAAGACCAGAGCCCTCTGCAGCCCCTACAGAGTTGATTATAGACAATTATGCAGACATGAGAGTCTCATTCCAGAGTGCGGGCACAGTCATTCTCAACAGACCTTCTTGTCATTTTCATGAAGCTTCAAGTTAAAGAAACAATTAAAGTATTACTATAGATAAATATCTGGGTTGAGGAGACCCTACTAGTTACCTCCAAGAATCTGGTATGAGAGAGCACAAAACTGTAAATTACCCCACATACTCATACTCACATACTTAGGTGAGACTAATTTCTGTCTGGGTGTGCTAAATATTGCTCCTTGGGCCTTCACATGCTTCAGCATTATCTTCATGATAGTCTCTATCTGGGCACTTCTCAGACTCAATCATACCAAGTTCTGTACACATTGATTGACACATCTGTTTCCCCTTTTAGAATGTATTTTATGTAAGGGGAAAGTATTATTTGTCTTGTATTACTCTAGCAAATACACTGAGGTCTTCTTGTAAAATTACTGTTCACCTGTGGAAACAAAATCTTTTTCTTCACTACCCCACGGCAGAGTTGACAAAGGCTGACATTTCAAAAAGAAATTTACCAAATACTAAAGAAGACCAAAAGAGAAATGAGTTCATGGAAATAAGTTTAGAAAACACTAACAGCATCAGATATCTGAAGCTAGTACACAAAACAACCTGAATTATTTTCTAGGACTCAACACGATTTCAATTTCAAGCTCTCAGTTCCTTTGCCTTAAATAAACCATCTTGGGAATATTGGGGCTTCCCCGCTGCCATGGGGTTGCATCGAAGTTCTGGAGTGCTGAGGTCTAGCCAAGATATTGTGGGGTAAATGGCACATCTGATCCTTGATAGCATTTGTCCATGCAGACACCCCTTGAGGCATTTGTGGCATCCTGTGGCCCTTGGTCATCAGTACAGATATGCTGCCCCTGAGACCACCCGTGTTCCACCCATGCGGCCCCTTTAGGTCCGCAGTAATGCACTGCACTTCCATGCCATGCTTTATAGCACACGGAACTTTCTCTGCTGCCTCTCTGCTACTTTGAGGCAGACGAATGTCTGTGAGACTGTCTCTAAGGTCCCATGTGTCTAGACTTACTTCACAACCATTCACTCTCTTGGATTTGGCTCTACCTGGGAAGCAGCATATTGACAGTCCTGTGCCGGAATCTGCAGATGCCTCACTCCTCTCTACCCATGGAGATTTATTTTAGCCTCTGGGAAAAACCTGTTCCTCAACCCCCCTGCTCATATATCTCCTTATCTATGTCAGTAGTCACAGCCATTCCCTAAGAGTATACGTTTTTGGAAACCAAAGCTAAGAAAACTCTATTTTCTCTGATTTGTGCCTTGTCAGATGGCTCTCCTGAATGGTGAACACAAAAGGGCTTAAACTACTTGGATGTGGGATTGGAGGTAGAAAGAAAAATAAACTATTGAGAGGGTAAAATGGTTGATACCATCTCGAGACATTTCCAAAGACTGCTCCAGCCCCAGATGGCTGGTGCAACTTCGTAAGCTCCTGGTTGGCCTTTCCTCCCCTTCTCGGGATGTTGGATGAAAAGTTAAATACTCTAAAGAAATTCACTCTTTTAAGTAATGTTGCTGCAATCTCTTTTGTAGAATGACTTTTTAAAAGAAAAATAATTTTTCTTAATATTGGAGAGTTTTCTTCTTAAAATGAAGCATATCTTTACATTTGGTCTGATACTTAGGTAGTAGTGTGTGGATTTAGCATTGTTAAAAAGGGTTACAAGTTATAATAGAACTGAGAAAATAGATTTTTTTACCTCTGTCTTACAAGACCAGGTCACTAATGAACTTAATGCCTTAAGTTAAGAAAGTATAATTTTAGATAATTATGCTCAACTCTTTTTTTTTTTTTTTGCGGTACACGGGCCTCTCCCCGTGTGGCCTCTGCCGTTACGGAGCACAGGCTGCGGACGCGCGGGCTCAGTGGCCATGGCTCATGGGCCCAGCCGCTCCACGGCATGTGGAATCCTCCTGGACCGGGGCACGAACCCGTGTCTTCTGTATTGGTAGGCAGACTCTCAACCACTGCGCCACCAGGGAAGCCCTATGCTCAGCTCTTTTAAATCAATTATAAACTTTATTTGGGAGCTCTTTGTGAGGATAAATTTCTACCCTAAAGCTCTTAAGGTCTTTCTGTGACATATTCATAACTATCAAATCTATTAGCATGTAGGCTTTCATTGATTGAATTCATGATAAAATCCACGATCATTATCTTTTTGTTAGATATGTAAGACTTGATATAATATCTCTCTTCAGGATACATTTTTATTATACATTTTTATTGTATATTTCAGCAGCAAAGCTCATGCCACCTGGTGGCTGAAAGAATATATAGCATAATAGATTTCAAAAATCCTTTGTGGAAAACCAAAGGTTCCAAAGTATCACTTTGAATGTGTTTCTAAATCAGTAGCAAACTTGTATTTGGGGGCAAGGCACACCACAGTGGGAAATCCTACAAGCTCAAAACTAGACATTCAATGGGGGCTGTGTCAAATGGAGAAAATTCATGGCAATACTCTGTTTTAGTTATTTTTGCCCACTTTCCAGAATTGTTCTGTACTTTGAAATATTTTGGAGCTCTTATGTCATATACATTTTATTAAACTGGAGTCAAATTATTTACATGCAGAATTGCTTGGTCTGGTCCATATCTAGAAGACTGAAGATTACATTTTCTTTTCCTTCAACTAACAAAGGAGGGACGTGATTAGGCAATGTGGGAGGCATTCATCTCTTTTCAGAATTTTTACTAGCGTATTCTCTCTGTGTCAGGTGCCATGCTACCAGAGGGTAAGGTGGTAGAGAGGAAAGTCCAGAGCAAATCCTTTTGGATCGACAATCAGATCTAGCTTCCAGCTCACAATCAACTAGTTGTGTGACCTTTGGAAAGTCTTAAACCACCTGATTCACAGATATATCATATAGGCAAAACCTTCTTTTTAAGGTTTTAGGGGAGTTGATTTTTTTGCTATGGCCATAGTTGTGGCCACAGAGATTCAGAACAATTTTTTAAAGTTTCTCTTTTTAGAAAATGTTAATTGTAGTAAAAAACACATAATACAAACTTTACTCTCTTAACAATTTTAAGTATAAAGTTCAGTAGTGTTGTCTATTCACGTTGTTGTGTAACAGATCCCTAAAACCTTTTTATCTTGCAAAACTGAAACCCATCAAACAACTGCCATTCCCCCTTCCCCCGCAGTCCCTGACAATCAACAATTCTACTTTCTGTGTCCATGATTTTGATTACTCTATATACCTCATATAAGTGTAATCATTCAGTATTTGTCTTTTTTTCAACTGTTTTATTTCATAATAAACTGTTTTATTATTTCGTAATGCCCTCAAGGTTCATCCATGTTCTAGAATGTGAGAGGATGTCCCTCCTTTTTTAAGGCTGAATAGTATTCCATTGTATGTATATACCACATTTTCTTTGTCCATTCAACAAACAAATGAACATTCAGGCTACTTCTACCTCTTGAATTTTGTGAACAATGCCACAATGTACATGGGTGTGCAAATGTCTGAGATCTTTTTTTTTAAATTTTGGCTGTGTTGGGTCTTCACTGCTGCACGCAGGCTTTCTCTAGTTGTGATGAGTGGGGGCTACTCTTCGTTGTGGTGTGCAGGCTTCTCATTGAGGTGGCTGCTTCTCTTGTTGAGGAGCACGGGCTCTAGGCGTGCAGGCTTCAGTAGTCGTGGCGTGAGGACTCAGTAGTTGTGGCTCACGGGTTCTAGAGTGCAGGCTCTGTAGTTGTGGCACATGGGCTTAGTTGCTCCATGGCATGTAGGATCTTCCCAGACCAGGGCTTGAACCTGTGTCCCCTGCATTGGCAGGCGGATTCTTAACCACTGTGCCACCAGAGAAGTCTGCAAATATCTGAGATCCTGATTTCAATTTTTTTGGCTATATATCCAGATGAGAGATTGCTGGATCATATGGTAATTCTATTTTTAGGTTTTTGAGGAACCTCCACACTGTTTTCCATAATGGCTGCACCATTTCACATTTCTACCAGCAGAGCACTCCAGTTCCATTTTCTCCACATCTTCGTCAACACTTGTTATTTTCTGGTTTTTCGATAGTGTATATCCTAATGGGTATGAGGTGATAACTCACTGTGGTTTTGATTCTCATTTCTCTTATGATTATGATGTTGAGCATATTTTTATATGCTTGTTGACCATTTGTATATCTTCTTTGAAGAAACATCTATTTGGGTCCTTTGCCCAATTTTTTAATCAGGTTACTTGTTGAGTTGTAGGAGTTCTTTGTATATTCTGGATATTAACCACTTATCATCATTTGATTATATATGTGAGAGCTTCCTTCTAGGTTTTCTATTCTGTTCCACTGCTCTATGTGTACTTATGCTAGTTTCATACTGTTTTGATTATTGTAGCTTTATAATATGTTTTGAAGTCAGGAAATGTGAGGCCTTCAACTTTACTCTTCTTTTTCAAGATTGTTTTGTCAATTTGAGGTCCCTTGAGATTCCATATGCATTTAGGATTTTTTGTTCTATCTCTTTTAGGGACTCAGAACAATATGACACAAAAATCTAAGTTTTCATGTGTAGCAGTGTTTTCTTAACCTCCTGGCTTATCCTATCAAAGGAGGCTAGCTACTTTATGCAATGATTCAACTTCCTTTACTCACATTCCTCACTTCCACCCCTACCTGATCAGAGCAGATTCACCTCTCATTTTAAAAGATCTCCAGCACTCATCATTAACACCAACATGGGCCTATTTATAGCAATTTACTCCTCCATTTGTAGCCATGGAATTTCCCTGCAGTGGCTTACACCCTAGAAGCACTGTCCCATTTTGCTTTCTATTTGTGCCCTTTATTCTGATTAGCCAGCTGTTTCTTTCTCCTTGGGCTGGCATTCTATGCCCCTAGACAATCACTAATCTTTCACTAACTACCCAATTACTAACCTGCCAAAGCCTCCTTAATGAGAATTACACCTCATCACCCTGGCTTTGGCTCTAGGGCACTGGACACTTTCCCTCCCTCAGAATGTCACAAAGTAGGCCCCTACCAAATATAATGTCTGAGAGAGTCTTTTTACTACACAGTGCAATATTCAAATGTATGGTCAGCTGAACTGAGCAAACCTTGGCCCCTTTCTCAGGACCCAGTCAAGTCTGTGCTACATCTGCCTGCGGCAGGATCCAAAGACCAACTGAGTTATCCTCTTCTATTGTGTTCAGTGGTGAATGATTTGAAGTAACCTAAGAGGATGTATATACCAAAGGCAACAAAGTAATGACTTCCAAATGTGATCTAGAGACTTCAAAAATTCAATTTGTTGTGGCTAATGAGACCGACCTGTGAGTAGTGAAAATGGCATCTCAGTCCATATTATCTGAAAATTTACCTTAGTTGAGTAGTCTTTGGTTATTCTGTTATGTTCGAGCAGCTTAATAAAATAGACCCACGATTTAAATGTGATAATGTTTTTACAAATGTAAATAAATTGTAATAATGCCTACTGTTGGGTAATAAGATCACTAGCTGACAAATAGTGTACTGATTAACAATAAAGAGATTCTCTATAAATAGACTGAATACATAGAAGCAGAGAGTAGAATGGTGGATACCAGGGGTGGGGAGGTGGGGGAAATAGGGAGATGTTGGTCAAAGAGTACAAAGTTGCAGTTATGTAGGATGAATAAATGTAAAGATTCAATGTATGGCATGATGACTATACTCAGTGACACTGTGTTGTATACTGGAAACTTGCTGAGAGTAGATTTCAGGTACTCTTATCACATACACACACACAATAATGGTAACTCTGTGAGGAGGTGACATGTTAGTTAGCTTAATTCTAGTAATCATTTCACTTATGTATATATATATATATATATATATCTCAAATCAACATGTTGCACACAATAAATATACAGAATTTTTTATTTTTTAATTTAATGAAAAAAAACATAAAGAGATTCTTTAGCAGTAGAACTGCATCAGGTATTTAAAAATGCAAATAGACTTTAAAGTGATTTGGAAAACAAACAAAAATGCTACTGAGATAAAGATTCATGGGCTTGAATAAGAAACTCTCCCAGCTGCACACGTAGATATTCTGTGGTAAGCAGGTACAAGGAAGCTAGCATGCATCAAAAAACTATAATGTGGTAGGTGCTCTACATATACGACTTCACTTAATTAACACTGTAAACCTGTGGTATAGATGGTATTATTATCCTATTTTATATATGAAGCTATTGAACCCCAAAGAGGTTAAATTATGTGTAGTCATGTGTCCAAGACCACACAGGAAGGGCCAAGATTAAAATGCAGGTCGTGAGCCTCCAAAATCAGTTCCTTTTCCACTATACAAAGGGTTACGTGACAGCTTTGAGGGAAAAAGACACTGTGATACTCATATAGCTGAAAGAGAACTGAGGAATTCAATATGTGAAGGTCAAAAGTGAAGCTGATGTTGAAAGTTTTGAATATTTGTTTCTTGAAGCTATACGCTAAAGATTTCCAACATGAACATTTTATTATAAATATATGCATATATAAAATTTATAGAACAAAGATACATATGTGGGTCTGTTAAGCAACTCTACATTTTTTAAAACACTCTCTATATTTTGTCACTCTAGCTAAATATAGCTTTTTAAGGACAGAGTCCATGCTTGATAGACAACTGACTTGGTTTCTGGCTTATATCAAAATGTATGGAAGCCACCCAAAAGCTCATGTTTCACAAGGGGAGAAGGAAGAAGGTCAGCACTTAGTGTCTACATACCCTACCCCAGCTCTGGACAGGTAATGGATGCATAGACTCATTCACTCATTCAGCAAATCCTAGTTGACTACCTGTTATGTGCAAATAACTGTGCTATACACAGGTATACAAAGATAATAAAACAAAAGAACAAAGCAAAATTTTTTTTAAAAACCACAACCTCTTGAATTTACACTATCTGACCTCTGATCTTGCTTGAGAATTTCTTAGGCTCATTAAATTCATCACAGGTAACTTGTTAGGGAGGTTAAATATTATGGTCGGTCATTCTCATAAAGGTTGTGAGGCCCATACCACCGCCATGCTGTAAAAGTCTTATTTATGATTATTATTGCTATGACAAGAACATTTTAAAATCTCTCTGTGAATCACCAATGGTAGCAGTTTTACACTTTAACACTAAGCAGCAGTTAAGAAATCATATTAGGTATTCTGGCAATCTGTTTTAATACTAATTAGCTAATAAAATAATTAGCAAAGTAAGAAATATATTACTACTATGCAGTATTACGACTTAGCTGAAATTGCGTGTGCAGATACATAATGTGGAATTTCTAAAAGTTCCATTTAGAAAATCTAGCAGTGTATTTAAATATTTCTCATTCACAGGCAACCAGCTGTGATGGAGGAAGCTGTATTTAAATAGTTAGTCAAAATTGAAGATGCCAGCAGATTTCAAACAGAATACATGAAAAGGAACTTTTTATAAACTTTGTTTTCCTTCTTGATGTGGATTGTCACAACACACCAAGATTGAGGTGCTAGGTTTATTTTAACCACCTATGTATATTTCAAAGTTATATGTTGAATTCTTTTCTAAGTGCACAACTGTCTGATAATATTCACTGTACGTATGTGTGCACCTGTACAGACACTCTTAGTGTGAGTGACCATGACATTAGTGTACCTATCAGAGTACACTTTGAACATAGTTTTACATAACATCTGAGCATAGTGATTCAAAGATAACATGCTCTTCTACCTGATTATGTATATCTTTGGTCCAGAATCTATTTTTTTACTGCAAAAAAAGAAAAAATGTAAGGCATATTTTAAGTATATTATAGCATTGCTATAACTATACTACCAAAGTGCAAGTTTCCTAATAGTAAATCAGCCATAGAATAAACAGTGCAAGAAGTCTGTGGAGACATTTTTCTTTCCTTTTTTTTTTTTTCCTCTTTTTCTTTCTTTCCTGAAAACGCACAGTAACAAGTCATAACAGGACAATTACTAATTCAGCCAAATTCATTATAGTGCAATGAAGCAAACCTCCTCTATCCACCACTAGATATTAAGTTGAAATAAGCATAGTTACTGTTTGCCTTTTAAAAGAGTGCACTCATTATTAAAAATTATTGGGAGCCTAATTTTCAGGGTCTTATACAAAATGAATCACACAGATTGTTTCTTGGAACCTAGCAACCTATATCAGACAATAAAAAGCAATTAAGAACACAAAAATGGAATCAAACCATCAAACCAAGAACATGCACAGAGTGAAAAGAACACAAAGAAAACACCATCCAACAGAATTTTAGAAAGTACACTATGAGATTGTGAAACATGGGCGGAAGCTCTATGACCAAATGGGGCTGGAAGCGTAAACGGTTGGCTCTTCTCTTAGCAACCTGGGAAAACTGCAGAAATTGTTGCATTTCAGGGGTATTTAATGCACTAGGATAACCAAAACCATCTAATGTATAAGAGCACAGATAAGGGAGAAATAGAAATAGAGAGTAAAGAATGAAATGGGATCTGTTGCAAATACCAAAAAAAAATTACTTTGGGCTTCATGATAGAACTGATTATTGCCCAAAAAAACCCTTTGCTGAATTAAGGTGTAATTTTTTGTGGTACGCAGGCCTCTCGCTGCTGTGGCCTCTCCCGTTGCGGAGCACAGGCTCAGCGGCCACGGCTCACGGGCATAGCCGCTCTGCGGCATGTGGGATCTTCCCGGACCGGGGCACGAACCCATGTCCCCTGCATCGGCAGGCAGACCCTCAACCACTGCGCCACCAGGGAAGCCCTAAGGTATAATTCTTAAATGCCAAAAAAAAAGGTAAATACAAATGAACATACAGTAATAAGTCATGGCCTTAACTGTGGTGTCCTACCTATAACATTTGGTAATCTTCCCAACTGGTCTTGCCTTGATGAATATTGTAAGCTTGAAACAGACGACACAAAAGCACTGAGATTAAACAAAAAACTGTAAGCCAAAAAAATATTTTTAAAATGCTGATACATAAAGATTCCTCAACTACTATCTATGACATTTTTACTTGTATGCAAGATTGTATAATGTTAGCTGATTAAAAATTATTTAAAGAAAAGATGATTAAAGTACTCTGAATTTACCACCAGAAACCTTCTACAGTAATTTGCATGGAATTTCAATGGGATTTATTTTGAGGGGCAACATAAATCATTTAAAATTCTGAAGCTGTTACCACCATAATTCACTGATAAATATTAGTAGTTATCTAGGAAACAGTAGTTTAGCCTGCTTTGTGGGGTACCTTCATTTAGCATGGGGCATGGAAGCAGTAATTATTCACCAGTTGGCAAAGTAAACAAGAAAAAAAAACAAAACTCCTTGCAGGTCACTGGCAAATAAATCCAAGTGAAAAGAAACAAGCCCTTGTCTATAGATGTGAGCAGTTTAGGTGTGAAAACCTAAATCACCTCCAGCTTGTTTCTCTTTATTTTCCAGTTCTTTTACTGGGACTTTATGTATGTACCTTGAGATGGGTTTTCTAAAGAAAAGTCCCCAAATATCTATCTGCTACTCAACACAAGTGAGGCTTAGAGTCTAAGGACTTCTGACCAGTTATCACAGAGTCAGGTCCACATATTGCCTTATCTTTAACATTTTAACCCAACTACATATAATTCCATTTCATTCAATTCAGCTGACATATATTAAGCACGCAGATTTTGCCTGGTATGGGAATATATGACCTATGTGCTACTGGATGGGGATAGGAGGAGGTAAACACAAAAATGGATTAAGACAATAGTTCCATGAGAAGTTGACAATTTGATGGGGAAGGATGATTGACTTTAAAAGATAATGTGGTACTTACACCATTTTGAGGAAGCACAACTGGTTGAAAAACTCGAAGACTTTGTTGAAGGGATGGCATTTGGGATCCAGCTTGAAGTATCTTCCCAGGACTTCCATAGGCATGAATGGGACTAGCACAGGCTTCCAGGCAAAGGGAGCAACAGAGGCAAGTACCTAGAGGTGAACAATAACAACAGCAACTAAACAAATCATAGGAAGTGGTTAGGTTTGGCCAAAGAGTAAGGAAAGGTGCAGGTAATGAGTAAAGATGAGAAGTGGTAAGGTGTGGAATCTGCTTTTCCAAAATAGTGGACTTGAACAGTGACATTTGTTGCATGCCTATATGCTAGGCATTTGTCATATATGAATGCATTTCATTGGATGTGACTAATTCGATACTGGATCTCTTCTTCAACAATCCCCAAAAGTGATTTCTCGACCAGTTGAATCCTGCAAGAAACAGGCGAATTCCTCTTCTGGACAATTCTGATGATAAGATTCTACCTTCATGTGAGTTCAAATATTCCTCTAACATACATTTAATTTGCATAGTTCTATGCTCTTAAATGTAAAGAAGTTTAATCTCTTTTCTATAAAATATCCTCATAAGTGACTCAAAGCAGCTAAACTTCCAGTTTTATAGGTGAAACACCATCAGTCCCTCCAGTAGTTTCTCATCTGACACGGTTTCAAACCTAAAGGTTTCCTTCTGGATACTTTCTAGTTTTAATATTCTTTGTAAAATATGGACTGACAGTGGCATACAGTACTCCAGATATGGCACGTCCAACAGAGAACAGAACCAAATGATCACCTTCTTTATTACAAGCACTGCATTTTCATTAATCAAGCCTATTTGCATTCGTGGCCACCACATGCACTATTGACTCACACTGCTCTTATATGCAATTAAATCTTACAAGGAACCCATTTATTACGGGTTATCTTATGAGATGCTAGAAGAAAGACCTTGGTAAAAAAATACACCATTCACTAGGATCACACAGATTCCATGTGGCCTTGAGCAGCTCACCCTCTGTGGATCTCAATTCTCTCTACTATAAAATGGAGTGATATTGTGTTCTTCCTAGGCTTGTTATAAGGATTACATGGAATCATACATAAAAAACACCTAAAATGGTACCTGACACAAAGCAAGTTCAATGATTATTGATGAATGAGGGCCAACGAGAGATCAGGCTCATGGATGAAGGCTCATTAACTAGAACAGTAGGTGAAAAAAATCACAATTTCCTTGAATACAAAACCAGTCTTAAAATATGGTCAGTTAATGGTTTTCAGGAAAACCATTCACTCAAGGCAGAGGCCAGAAACAGTGAAGACAGTGTAAGACTCTTGGATTTGGAAACTTGCCAAGAGAAATACAAGAAATGAAGGCAGGCAAGAAGCCACTTGCCTTAAACAAGGAAATCATAAAGGTAAACTTTAGGTGGCAGAAAGGGACATACTCAGAGATTATGAAAATGATCGCCAAGTATCATGATGGTGCGAGCCTGAATTTATTTTGGACCAGAGTCTAAGCAGTTATGCCTAGCATCCAATGCCATGGGCTGCAGGTCTTTTTGCAAACAGTTCTAATGTCAAATTTTCTCTTAATGTCAGATTGGTGGGGACAATTTTTTTAAAAAGGAAACAGAGATACTATCCTAATCTAGCAAGAAATTAAGAAAACATAGACAAAGGACAATGACTGCAATTACTGAAAGTTGCCTGAGATCCATATAACCACCATCAGACGATTTCCTAAAACTGTAATCTCCAGGAGGGCGGGAACTGTTTAGTTTCACTTCTAAAATCTTAGTGCTATATGTATAACTGAGTCACTTTGCTGTACAGCAGAAATTAACACAACATTGTAAATCAACTATACTTCAATAAAATAAAAAAAAAAAAACCTTAAAACAAATCCTGGGGCTTCCCTGGTGGCGCAGTGGTTGAGAGTCCGCCTGCCGATGCAGGGGACATGGGTTTGTGCCCCGGTCCGGGAGGATCTCGCATGCCGCGGAGCGGCTGGGCCCGTGAGACATGGCCGCTGAGCCTGCACGTCCGGGGCCTGTGCTCCGCAACGGGAGAGGCCACAGCAGTGAGAGGCCCGCATACCGCAAAAACAAACAAACAAACAAAACAAATCTTAGTGCTCTGTGCTCCGAACGGGAGAGGCCACAGCAGTGAGAGGCCCGCATACCGCAAAAACAAACAAACAAACCAAACAAATCTTAGTGCTTTGCATAGTTCCCAGCACAAAATAAGTGTTCAAAAATGATTTCTTAAATGAGTAAAGCAATGGTATATCTGTTTGCCTCAATCTTTTCACACATAGTGATTAACAGGAAAACACTTTAATTAAGAAGGATATTTAAGGGCTTCTCTGGTGGCGCAGTAGTTGGGAGTCCGCCTGCTGATGCAGGGGACACGGGTTCGTGCCCCAGTCTGGGAGGATCCCCCATGCCGTGGAGCGGCTGGGCCCGTGAGCCATGGCCGCTGAGCCTGTGCGTCCGGAGCCTGTGCTCCCCATCGGGAGAGGCCACAGCAGTGAGAGGCCCGCGTACTGCAAAAAAAAAAAAAAGGATATTTAAGGGGACAAAAAAGAGAGAAACTGCTAAATCCTATTCTGCAGCCAGTCTGATAGTGAAGAGGACCCTCAGGGGCTATGACATATGGCAGAAATAAAAATGTGAGAGAAACACAAGGTAAAGTGTGAAGCCAGTATAAAGGAAAAAAGAAGAAAGTTTGGAGAGCTTGCCTGGACCAAAGGTATTTAACTTGTGGAAGGCCAGTGTAGTTCCCCTAAATTGATCCATTATTGAATTGTCAAATCTACCTGTTGTCCTATAATCAATAGCCTGTTTTGTTACTATCACAAATGAAAGGTGAATGCAAGCTTGGAAATCACTATAATTACTTTGAATTTTCATTTAAAAAGTCTAAGCAAAATCAATCTGCTGAGTTATCCACATTTTCCACCAGGCTGCCCAGGACAGTGTGTACAACTACCTACTAGTCTTTTCCATGTGCCACTCTTCAGGATACAGCCCATGGTGCCTGCTGTGGCCATACCAGGCCAAGAGATCTGGAAGGCAGGCATCAGTAACAGTTGTAATTTAATAAACTATGATATTATTGAACAATGTACCAATGAAAGCTGCCTGCCACCCATAGTTTTTCCATCTCAAAAAAGTAATCCTGGGCTTCCCTGGTGGCGCAGTGGTTGGGAGTCCGCCTGCCGATGCAGGGGACCCGGGTTCGTGCCCCGGTCCGGGAGGATCCCACGTGCCACAGAGCAGCTGGGCCCGTGAGCCATGGCCGCTGAGCCTGCGCATCCGGAGACTGTGCTCCGCAACGGGAGAGGCCACAACCGTGAGAGGCCCATGTACTGCAAAAAAAAAAAAAAGTAATCCTGATTACCAAGGATAGTTTGGGTTGCTGAAGTAGGAAGGATTAGGTTTGGAACTGCCTTCTTAGTCCTTCCATGCTGCCTCTTAATACATTCAATGGGGGGTGAGGGGCAGGACTAAGAATACAAAGCCTTCAGGGATGAAAGTTAGGGGTTTGGGTCACTCTATCAGGGAAGGAACAAAGCCTAGCTGAGTTCTGACTTAAGGGAAAGCAAATATGGAAGGGGCAGTGAAAGAAGGTAGTTATATTATTTACAGCCTCATGAAAGAAAAAATACTGGAGCAGCTATGCCAGGTTCCTCCTTTGCTTGGTGTGTGTGTGTGTGTGTGTGTGTGTGTGTGTGTATACATATATGTATATGTAATTATATATATAGTAGTTATCATGCAATACATACTATATATTTATTTTATATATGTGTATATCTGTGTGTACATGTGTGTATTCAATATTTTTCTCTGGTAGATGTTGTTAGAGTCTCTACTCAGAGGTACATACATTTATCCTTCCGTGATCCAACCAGCACAGCAGTTTAAATCCCTCACTTGCTGTAATAGAAATAAACCTTTTCTTATTAAAAATTTTTACAAAACATTTTTCAATATTTTCTAATATAATCAACATCTGTGTGTTTGGGGGCTGAATCGGAGTGCTAATTACCATGCAATTACATATCGTGTGTGTGTGTGTGTGTGTGTGTGTGTGTGTACACACATATATAAGATAATTTCACACCCACACTTTCTCTTTTTCCTCTCTCCTCTTTTCTCCTTATTTTCTATAAGGATTGTTGCTGGCAGTTAACTTTACAGGTTAGTCTTTAGATTATGTAATATTTAGGTGAAATTAAAAGAGTATTTCATATCAGCTAGAGATGGACATCATGTCAGGGCTTTGCAGTGGGGGAAGGGAGATGTATCTTCATTTGGAGGAAGGAGAGAAAGAGTAGAGTTTTGTTGTATAAAAAGTTAAATATGTGTAGAAGGATGGATATGGATGCTAAGTAACTGAAGAGTGGTCTCTCAGGTTCAAATACATGTTTCTATAGCTTTTATACACTCTCTGTGATGCTGTCTCTGGGACTCTGCAAAGCACATTTCTCCTTTGCTAGCTGGATGCCTGTGAAGTTTTGCCAATGGGGAGCTAGACAGAGTCTGTAAGTTTGGAGGAGAGACAAGGGACGTGGTCCTTCCTTATTACTCACTAATCCCGTAGGCAGTGCTCCCAAAAACTGCCCTTTACCCTGGCAGTAGTAGTAGGTTCGTCTCCAGTTTCTTTCAGCGTTTCCAAAACCGATTTTCCTGTTCATCCATGATGACTATATTACAGTTACCTGCCTTAGAGAGTCATAGAATAACATTTTAGCACCTCGGACTGAGAACCAGGAGATCCAGGATTTTAAACCTTGTTTATTTCTGTTCTTTCCTTGTTCCTAACTTATCAACTAATAGAACCTTAATCAAGTTAGCTCTAATCTGTTTCTTATATTATAAATGATGCTATTATGATGTCTTTCTTATAATGTATGAGAGTGTTGTAAGCATTAATTTGAAAATATCTGTGAATCTTCTTAGATATGGAAAAACAATTTTGAGCTAAGATTCAATATGGTTAAAAGAAATCATTTTCCATTTTAAACCTTTGGGAAAATACACAGGCTCCAATCCAGATGAATGACTAATAAACTGAAAATCAGTGAAATAATAATACAGAAGCAAAGCAGGGAAAATGTGTTTTTTTCTTCCCAAATAATTTTGTAAAGAAAAAAAATTAAACCTCATGTAAATGGAATAGCCAAGGCAGATTTCAGTGTAAGATGCTGAACACCAAATGTTTGGGGATGGCTGCTCTTCTGACTTTCCTTTTTCTTTCTTCCTTTTGGGGAGAGGGAGCCAGTGGGGATGGGGTGAGTTTTGTTTATGCAGTAAAGCAATGGAACTCAGGTAAAATCCTGACTACCCAAGTTCTCATGGAATCTCAGTTCAAATTCAAATGCAGCATTCCCTCAAGAATTGTATATGGGTGATGGACCGAGCAAAAGCACAAATTAAATACCATGTTAGAAAAAAGAATCCAAACAAACCAAAAAAAATGTGTAAAGTCTCTCGACATCCATAAACAACAATTAGAAGGCAGCACTGTCAGGCTGAGGTAGGAATCCCAAGGCTAAACTGCTTTAAGAAGTAAATCTACAGTCTGTTTTGACCTACTAAACAATCAAAAAATATAAAGGAATCCACTTTTCAGTCTTGGTAATTTCAGTAAGATTCCTCTCTTTCTTGAAATATTTTTCAAATGACCTATTTAAATATTGTAGCACGTTTTTTAATATCAGTAAAAAAGAAAAAGTAATAATGTAAAACCAAACCTGCTTAGATTTAGGCTACTATTGCCAGTAACTTACATCCTGAGAAGTTGGGGGTTTTGGGTTGTTGCTTCTTGATCATTACTCATATATATACTAAGTAGAAAAGACAGTTATCATTATATTTCACTCAGTTCCACTTGAGAAGTCAAGTCCCTACCATGCCTATATAATGTTCACACACCTGAAACCAACATGAGCTTGTCTTCCCTTTTATGTCACCATTCTTGAATCTTTCATGTTTTGGACATCGAATTTGAAAAGATTCTTACTGTTTTGGTGTCCTCTTATATTTTGTTTCTTTTGGTTATATTGGTTATTTCAATTTCTGGTCCTTCCAAATGATTTAATTTCTTATTTTATAGAACATTTCCGGTTAATGTCCTTTCCAAAGATGCCTGGCACATGGTAAATTTTGACTCTGTATTCTGGAGGAATACCAAAGTTTTGGACTGTGTCATCTCCAGAAGGACATACAAGTTGTTGACCTTGCCATTTGATGGAAGGCAATGTTCTGATTTTCTTAATTTCCTTGAATATGTGCCAGGGAAGCCTATCATTACTGCCTTCAACTATAGTATTTCACAATGTTTAATAAAAACAAGAAATTTGGTAAAGTTTAAAAATGTGCCTTCAGTGGTTCAAGGGCATTTCCATTCAATACATTTTAGAATATTGTTTATTATAACATAGTCTCATCTGCTTTATTACTGAACTAAGAGAAGTTGGAGGACAGAGGCAGTGACTTTCACCTTGCTGTTCAAAAGCCTCATGTGTAATAGGTATTCAATAAAGGCTTAAAATGAACTGAACTTGATGGTCGAGCAGATTATTTGCAGTCAGGCTATCTTGACTAAACTTCATATTTTCTTGAATTCATAGTTCTTGGACTCTGAAAGGAAAGGCAGTTTTTTATTGCTAGGACACAGCTAGAGAAAAACATGCTAATTTGTTTTCAATATACATTTTGACTCATTCAACATGAAGCTACCAAATCAACAGTTGGGATGGGGATGGGAAGAGGGAGTGGTACAGGTTTGTTTTAATTTGGGAGAGCTTATGTCCATGTGGTATAAGAAGCAATGTGGGGCTTCCCTGGTGGCGCAGTGGTTGAGAGTCTGCCTGCCGATGCAGGGGACACGAGTTCGTGTCCCGGTCCGGGAGCATCCCACATGCCGCGGAGCGGCTGGGCCCGTGAGCCGTGGCCGCTGAGCCTGCGCGTCCGGAGCCTGTGCTCCGCAACGGGAGAGGCCGCAACAGTGAGAGGCCCGCGTACCGGAAAAAAAAAGAAAGAAGCAATGTGGCTCTCTAGGAAGGCTGAGGATTAAACTTGTCTTTTTTCAGAAAAGCTCTGAGTGTAAATGTGATTAATACAGAATTTACAGTGAGTGGGGAAGAGGGAAAATGTTTGGTTAAAAAAAGTAATCACTTGAAGTGGGTAATGATTTGAATGATGAAAAAACCTACTTGAGAGTTATGTGTAATTTATATATTATATGCTTCCTATGCTAAAATGTCATTTGTTTCTCCTTTATCCATTCTTCCCCTCTAGGCCAATCTATTCTTGCCACTAGTCTTAATAAATGATAAAAGCAGACTCTCTAATGAATTAGAGATACTTTACATAATAATATTTAATAATGAACTGAAAACAGATGCCAAAATATTTACCTTCTGAATTAACATCCACTTAATCACCAGTTCTTATAGAGTTTCCAATGTTTACCAAATTCAACTTCTTTTATAGCAAGACACCCCCCCCTTTAGAAATTTCCCTTTTATAAAATCCTACAACGTTTTACAAACACTTATTAACAAAATAGAAGCTCTTGCCAGTATATTTAACTTCAAGTTTAAATGTCAGTGTTGACTTAGAGACATTCAACTTATAAGTCTTTGGGTTTGCAAGGCATAACTGGCCAACTGATCAACACAAGTCTGACCATTCACCAAATTTTAAACTGGAAAATGGCATTTTCTCTACTTTGACCAGAAGTCCTCTTTAAGTGTACACAAAGGGGTAGGGATGGATGATCAGGGCCACACACAGGGATGCCCTGCCATTTGTCATGTAAGACAGATTCTTAAGGACAAAATCAGAGTGACTATCAATGAGACCCTTCTCCTTTCAAGGCTCAGGAAACTCACATCTCCTGAAACACAGGCAGAGGAATGAGAGGAGTCATCATTATACGGTCCATTTGTAATTTTTTTGCATTGCTCTGAGGGCTGGGATCCTATAGTTTTGATTTCCTGGATATTCTCTCATCCATAAAGATAATAAAAATGAAATTTTATAGAACAGCTTCAACTATAAGTAGAAGTAAAATGCCCAACAAATTCTACTCTCTGAAAAATACATTAGTTAGAGGTCATACCTTGAATGTTTTTTACATTAGAATATTTTTACTATAGGGAGCTACAAATAAAATCCAGATAAGTTAGAGTTCATTTCTAGCAATGAATATTCTGAGAAAAGTCAATTAATAGTAGCTCAGATACATGCCTATGGACACTGTAACTGTTGGAATAGTTATTGGATGACTGAGTTTGAATTAATTACATAATTTATCACACTAGGATGATCTTAGATATAAATGCATCATATCTTGTCAGATCTGACTTTCTTTTCTCTAAAAACAACATATTCCACTCTTATGACAAAATAATCATATGGATAGAAGAATGCTAGTTCTTCAAGTCATTATGTTTCTAAAAATACATGTTTTCTATAGATAAAATGATAAAATTAGTGCCCCTAAGTCACTTGAACTTTTTTCTTTTTGGCACATATGTTACAAAGAATGCTACGAATAACATCGTACAAATAGCAACTGTATAAACTTTGGTTCCTTTTCCCCCTTTTCTTTCTCCCTTTCTGTTTGTTTTCCCAAACAGATATTCAGTGACAGGCTTCAGGAAAAAAAACATTTTTAATATTCTCTCCAGGGCCATAATGAGGAGCTCTGTTGAAATAATGATACTTCCCACTTCTTGTGGGTCTAGAGTCCAGAAGATGAGATTATAGACTAGGCAAGCAAGACTCTTTTCAAAATAATGATGGTGTTTATAACACAGCTCTACAGAGGTTGTTGTTGAAATTAACATTTAGAAACTAATAATAGGGGGCTTCCCTGGTGGCGCAGTGGTTAAGAATCCTACTGCCAATTCAGGGGACACGGGTCCGAGCCCTGGTCTGGGAAGATCCACATGCCACGGAGCCACTAAGCTCGTGAGCCACAACTACTGAGCCTGTGCTCTAGAGCCCACGAGCCACAACTACTGAAGCCCGCGTGCCTAGAGCCCGTGCTCCACAACAATAGAAGCCACCACAATGAGAAGCCCGCGCACCACAACGAAGAGTAGCCCCTGCTCACCGCAACTAAAGAAAGCCTGCGCACAGCAATGAAGACCCAATGCAGCCAAAAATTAATTAATTAATTAATAAAAAATAAATAAATAGATAAAAACTAATAATAGATGAAATTAGAAGGGTAACTAAAGGATGCCAGGAAGTGTAAGCACCCATGGATTTATTTTTAAATAATGGTTTCTAGCTTTTGAAATAATTAAAAATAAGCAAAACAAACAAATAATCGCATCACTCTCTTCTACTTATCATCCTTAGATAGACTCAGGGAGGAAACGAATATACAGTTTGTATTCTTTGGTTTTTGTATACGTAGAAGTTTATTCTACTTATGAATAGAAGGAAATGATAATTCTCTGTGTCAGAAAGTTACCATTCTAGGTGTTTTGTAACATTATCTTAGTTAATCCTCATAAAACCCAGGGACATTGAGTCTGTCATACCCGTTTTACAGAGGAGACAATGAATTCTCAGAAAAGTTAACTTCCCTAAATCATAGAACTATTAAATAGTGAAGCAAGAATTCCACCCAATCCCATGTGGTTCCGAATTTCACATTCTTTAAAATCCTGATAGGTTTCATTTTATGTTTCTTTTACATTTACAAAACAGTAAGGATCTCAAAAATTCTGTAAGTAATTTTCTAGGTGATTCACTGAAGCTTCGACCCTCAGAGAGTTCCTCATCACTGGGTGTATTCAAGCAATGAGTGTTCATCTGACAAAGATTTTCGCTTTGACTGAGAGTGGTTAAACCGTAAGAATTTTAAGGTCCCTTTAACCCCTGAAACTCTATGCTTAACAACAACCCTATGCCCATAACAGATCAAGCAGGAATTCTCTGTGATGACAAGTTTTCCTATACCGTGATCCCTTGGCATGTGACTGAGGACAGTTTCCTCATGTAGGCCTTCGTGGGTAGACATTATTCAATTTGAGTCAGGTCGGGGAAATGGAAGCTCCAATTTTGAACTGAAAAAGAAGGTAACCAATCACAGATACATGACACTGGCTTACACAGATGTTCTGCTTTCCTCTGACTCACCCTTTGAGCCTCAGAAAGGGCTACATTTTATTTTTGATATAGTGATTGGGATACAGTCACACCATCACTCATCTCTTCATATTATGTCTTTTTCCCCTTGTTTTATGCCCCTGATTTGGCCCCATGTTTGGAATTATCCAGAAGGAATCTCTAAAATAAAAGAGGAGGGTCTGGAAACAAGATCAATTTTGAAGGAAGGTTTTAAGTTTACATTTCTAAGGAAAACGAATACTCTTATAAAAGTATTGGGGGGGAAAAAAAAGATTGTCAATATTTTTGCAAAATAAAGAAAAAAGTTTGCCGGCTGGGGACAGTACTCTGGTTCCCCAGATAGAATTGAGCATGGCAAAAATGGAAGGATTCTCATCACCTTTCTGTCTTTCTGACAAAGCTTTGGTTCGTGTTATGGAACTTGTACAGCCCATTGGAGTAATTCTCACAGTAGATTGTTTGGCTGTTAACTTCCTACTTTTTATTTCACCGTCTTTATTATCTTCAATTGTCTGAGGGCAGCTGAACTTGTTTCTGGGCCCTAATCTTTGACAGTGAGTGAGAAAGATGAGATTTCTTTAAATTAGAGAATACTCAGAAAGAAAATGGGTAAACAGAACAGCTGCTATTATATCAGCATCTGTGACTTAGAAAAATGATATTCTAGAAAATATAGGTGGTACTAGGGAGGCAAACGAACAGGTACTGTACTCATTAGAAGCCCACATTACAAAGATCCTTCAGAACAGGATATACTCTTTTTTTGCTAATCCTCCAGAAAAAAAAATCTGTAAATGGGATATGATGTGAAAGATCATCCAATGCCTCGAGTACTCAGAATTTAATACATTAACAGCTGACACCTTAGGTTTTTAAAAAACAGAACAAAACACAGGTTACCAGCTGTAATTTAAAGAGGTAGCCTGGGCAAAATGGAAGGTCAGGTTAATCTAATCTAATCAGTTAATCAACTAATCTCACCTCTTCCAATTCACTGTGTGCCCTATCAGATAACAGTTCTTTTGTCTTTAATGATGGAATAAGCCTAGGGATGAACACTACTGCTCTGCATGGCTCCATTGGACGGTAGCAAAGGCAACTGTCTGGAATAAGGAACCATTGAGACACTATCACAGGTTCAGAATCAACTCAGGCATGAAATCTGAAAGAGCAGGATGGATGAAACAGGCCCGTGATTGGCAAAGGGTAAAATCAGCTGATTTGAGACCCTGTTGTGCACAATTGATGTCAAGTGTTGTTCATGTCCTTTATTGGTTTATTCTAGTGTTGAGTATTAATACTTTGATACTTGCAAACATTTATGTCCCAAGGGTTTCCCTTTGGGGAAAAAATCAATTATGCTTTCAAAATAAAAGTGCTTTGATCCCTCTGTGGACAAGGAAGTGTGAACTATCAGGAGACCTCAAAGACCTGGGTCAAATCTTGACTGTCATTTGCTACTGTGTGACCTAGGGCAAATTAATTAACTTCCCTGCACCTCATTTTTTAAAGAAGAATCTCTCCCTTGTAGTATGATTCAGAGAACTAAATGAGGTAATGTTTGGAGGCAACGTGGCTTAGAAGAGGGACTCAATACTAGCTACTCTGGTATGGATTAGATTATGATCTGAAAGCTACCTTTCAGCTCCTAAATTCCATAAAGTTTGCAAAATTGAGCAATTAGTACAAGGTTTCTCAAAGTGTATGTGATCCAAAAAAAAAAAGGATTCCATTGTCAAATAAGTCTGAGAAATGCTACATGCTCTATCCCTTTTCCCTTGTAAGTCAAAATTCGTTTTTAATATAATTGAATTTGCTGAGAAATTCCAAAGTTAAAAGAATTGTTTAGCTTTATTGAATCAAGCGTCTTCTAAACTTAGTTGATCACAGAAATGTCTCTTTCCAGAAGATTTATTAACATCCTAAGAACTTTCTTGTATTGCACTTAGAGAAATGCTAAGTTCACAATTTTTTTTTTAACTCCCAGAGTATAAATACATTTTCGAAATTAGGATACACCGAATGATCCGTTGATACCAGGACACCAAAATGAAAGCTCATTTGATTTTTTTTTTAGCTCATTTGATTTTAAATAGCAGCAGGACAAGGCAGAATAAATGAGGAAAACAATGAAAGTGAAAGACTACTGACTAGGGACAAGTTTTATTGGTGTTATAATCACTTTTGGTTGGAAGTGTTTGATTGACTAAAATTGCCTTTGGAATTAAGGAGATCCAGGAGCTTGGTGAAGTTTCTCGTGCAGTTGTTTATTTGCCCTGAAGGAGGGAGACACGGTAGATCAGCATAGTCCTATGGTTCCAGTTACATTCTTTGCAAAGCCAAGATTAAGTACGGTGGAACATTTGTAGGAAAACTATGAGGCGATTACAAATCTGTCTCACAATATTCGCATTCATATATTTTGGGAAGAACATCAACTTTGTTTTTCTTTCAGATTGCCATAAGCAGTACTGGAGTTTTCTTAAAACTTTACTTATATATTTGCTTCCATTTTAAGCTAGAAATTTCCCTTAGTTTACTATTGTCCTCTACGGATATCAAGTGTAGTTTTAGGACACAGAAATGAGACTGCAGGGCTAACGGACCTGGTTTTTTAATTATTTTGAAAGCAAAAAAAGCGGAAGGCATTGAAGCTGTTACTTCTATGTTATTCTTATGAGGATCCCCTTTATCATTTTTAAACAGCAAACTATTTTTTATTAAAGCATTCATTTTAATAAGCTGGTTATTAATCACTAAGTTCCTAGTGCTATTATTGATTGTAATTTATTGATGTTCTAGTTGTACTTGTTTTCAGATTCCTGTCTCCATACCTATATGAAAAAGAACATTCCAGAGTTATTGCAGTCAAATATAGTCGACTCTCAGAACAGTTTCTAAAGTTAAATAAAGATAGGCATTTAAGTCATCTGATATTTACTGTCCAAATCTGGCCTTTTCAGCTATCACAGTACTTGGAATGTGCATTACATTTTCAGGTAAAATTTTTTTGCTCATTCTATTGAATCTTGTTAACATTTATAGTAAAGGACAAACAATTCCCCTATCCTGATAAAATATATTATAGCTTCCCGAATCCTTTGCAGTTAGAATAAATGCCAACCTGTTTTGGTATCCATTACCACTTTCAAATTGCATCATACAAAATAATGCAAATGTGAGTTCTTAATTAGCAGGATCTGTTTTGTTCAAATGTACAGCAGTAGAGGGGTTTTTCAACATACTGCAGCTGCTACCTATGGAGGAAACAAATTTCACCTTACTAAGAGGAGCTGTACAAGTACATACGTTGTTATGGATGGATCCTTTAGTGTTTCCTTAAGCCATGCTATTTCATGATAGATTTTACTATTGAACACAGGAAATTTTACCGTTGCTGCCCACTCGATTTCTGCTTCTAGGTTGTCTTTAAAAGAGAAGAAGATGAAAATTTTAAGGGCAATGGGGGGAGGGAAAGGGTTCTTTATGAAAGATGCAATATTTACCAAGGTCATAAAGAAATATGCGTATACATCCATATCTATTTAAATATTCACTTAAATATTGTACGTACATCTCTGTATACATGCCATGCCCGGCAAACATTTGCATGAATATATCCTGAAGGCAGCCCCCATGAAATGACAAAAATGAAAAAACTGAAACATATGAATAGATCTTACTGATACTATAGAAGGTAGGACAGTATCCACAAATGTTGTAATAAATCCTTTGCTCGTTGGATTTTTTGGTCTAGATTTGAGACCTTTAAACATCAACCAATTATGGTAAATGTTTAACTGTAGGAGTTCAGGAAGACAGCCAAATTCTGGTTTCAAAGCTATTGCTAGTTTTAAAGAGTTTTTCATTTTTAAGCAAAAGCATTTCTGGGTATGGGGTACACCGTATTGTGGCTGGAGCTACTGCAATCTGAATAAGTGGATTAGGCAGAACATAGGTCCTGAAGAAACGGACCCTGCAGTATTAGCTGAAATGTCCTGGGGAAATACTTGCCATTTATAACTTAGCTCTCTTTACTTTGTGTCTGTTTATTCCCACAGACACAAAGTAAAGAGAGAGTTTTCTTAGCTGAGCACCTACGAAAACAGGAAGGTTGGGGGAAGGGGAGGAAACGACCGTCTTAGCCTTTGTGGTTAGGAAAGCCAGGTGTTTGAAATGAAGGCCATCCCCCCACCCCACCCCACCCCACTCCCGCCCCACAGGTACATCTGCTTGCTTACTAGGCTTATTAACTGAATGACCTATCTGCACGAAACTGGTTTAAATGTTCGCCATTCCTCAGGATATCCCTACCCTCCTGTGGAAGTATTAACAAATGGGGCCTGGACAACCCACACGCTGGGATTTGCAACCTCTGGATATTTGAGATTCAACTGCTAAAGCCTCTTTGGTAGAGACATGACAATGACGGGGCTACTGAAGTGACTTTTCTTAGTCCGTTTCATCTCCTTTTCTGTCTCCCCGAGGCATCCCGTAGGTCTCTTTCCTTTTGCTCCTCCCACACCCTTCCGCGGAGCCCTGAAACTCCAGACCTTGTCCCCCTTCTCTAAAGTCTCTCATTCACCGCCACCCTCCCGAACCAAAGTCCCCTCCCTGTCACCACCAAAGCCAGGAGAAGTGGAATGCTCACAATGCCTCCCTTATAGGGCTTGAGCTGGGAACTGGGCATGCTCAGTAGCTAAAGCAGATTTTTTTTCTTTTTTCTTCTTTTGGTCGCAAGTGCGGCATCTCTCTCAGTCCCACACCTCTCTTTCCTATATCCCTGTCCCCTCTCCCCACCCCCAGCCCCTTAATCAACCACGCTTAACCCGTTCCACACCGAAGGCTCGCAGAGTCCTGAGGTGCAGAGAATTAACCCGTCTCCTAAACCCACTAAATAGTCTCACTTTGGGCTAAAGCTTCACACTTTTGCCTTAAAGCCCCCAGCCCCTTACGCGCAGACAGGTAGGAGTAGTGCGAACACTACTGGCTCCCAGGAAACTGGTCCCAAGAAGGCTCCATCCAGGATCGCCCTTTACCGAAGAAGTATTCCCGGAGCCCTCTGTTCTGCGGGGGTGACAATTAGCCAAAGGTACCGTACCCGTGATACAAAGCCCAAGTGCGATTGTTGCCTTGAATGTCATTGTTGTTGACTCACCCCCCTCGATCCTGGAATTATTCAATTCCGCGTAGACTCGACGCCCCTATCTACCTCCCTCTACCCCCCTTCCCCCAGGCTCTCCGCTGTTTCTTTGGCTTTGCCGGGGTTCTTGGCTGCTCTCTCAAAGGAACGCCCCGGGTGTGTGTGTGTGTGTGTGTGTGTGTGTGTGTGTGTGTGTGTGTGTGTGTGTGCGCCTTGGTTCTTAGGGGACTGGGGGAGGAGAAAGGACTCGACTGTGCGTGTATGTGACGGGGGGATGGAGGCTGGCGCGCCCGCGTTAGGGGGCTGGGGTCTCTACGCGGGAGGAAAGGGGTCGCTCCTCCCTAGGGGGTGTTTTAGGCAAAAGGAGGGGGGATGCCGGGGGGAAAGTGCGCTGTCTTTCCCGATGTGTGGGTAGAAGAGGAATCAAGTGGGGGTGTCTGGATGGGGGACTGGGGGAGGCCTCGGGAATGTGCTGGGGTCGAGGTGCATGAGTGTCAGGAGGTAGGTTTGCGTGTGTGCCGGGGGGGGGGGGGCGGGGGCGGGGAATCAGGG